>NW_018407597.1:402878-565233 GCF_002113885.1 Mizuhopecten yessoensis
TTTATTTCAGAATCGGTGATAACATCCGCTGCCATTGGTTTATTCCCCATTCCTTTCTTTTTTAAATCTTTTTGTTTGGTTTTGAGCGCCTCTCTCGTACCTGCGAACTGATGACTGGAAATCAAACTATACCCATATCTATGACGTTTTAAATACCTTTCAAACGAGCCAAGCATCCCTCTTAAGTAACTGGGTTGATACTCGCTACCATCTTTCTGTCGTACACAAATTAAAAATTTTGAAAGGTGCGAATCGAGTTCGGTAGTTGGGATTTGGTGCATTTGGCGCAATTCGTTTACGTCGTTCAGAAAATGTTCAAACAGTTTCATATGACAAAGAGTTTTCTTTTTCGTGTTAATATTCTCGTTTTGGTCCACAAAGTTTCTTAAGTCATTTTCGTCCATGTTAACAAATCTACCGGCAACGCGTGGGGCTGTGGCAGTCGCCGTCTGCTGAGGAGAGCCCGGGGGCGCCGGGGTTGTATGTGATCGTCGGGGGGTCAACATTGATTCAGATTGTCCCTGCTCTAACTCATGTAGCATTGCCTGTGTTTCTGCATGGGATATTTCACTCAGATATTTGCTCACATCAAAATCAAGCATATCAAACTCAAGTTCGTCGTCTGCTAGCCCTTTTACCAATTCATGCTTCGACGCTGTAACGATAGTACCGTTACCAAATAATTGCACTTTGTACATAACATACGTTCCTAATGGTTTAACTTCATCTACAATTCTTCCCTTTTCACCATTTCTTCCTACGGTAACACATTCGCCTATTTTGAATTGTCGGGATGTTGAGCTTGCCATTATACAGTGTTTGTTTACATGTGTATTACATGTGTGTAAAAGGTGATGATGTAATCGTTTTTGCTGAAAGTGCACAGGGTCACAGGTCATGGTGAAAGAAGTGCGTTGTCTGTGACGTAATAGCGCGTGTCAGCTGTCTTGATCGAGGTAGATCAAGACAGGTTTATCTTTTCCCTACCAAAAACGGGAATGAACCTGTGAAGGGTGGGAGAATATTCCCGTAACTTCACCTTGAAATAATATTTGGGGAAAATATAGAAATTAAAAAAAAAAAATGGTGAGAAACCACCATCATCAAATATACTTTTAATCTCATGAATTCATAAAAAGGAATGTGTTTTTGCGTCGTGTAGGTTTAGTGATAACATGTTAAATGTAATGTACGGTTGAGTTCCAAACGGATGCCATTAGAAGTTTAATTCCATTTTAAAACGAATTATCAATATTCACGAATGTGCCTATAAATACATCTGCATCCGCCGCTGTGCAAATAACACGCGAGCGCTGTATAGGTAAATACAGGTCAGAGTTAGGGTCAGAGACCGACACGCTTCCGCGAGCAAGTACATCTAAATCTAAGTACGTTAATTGTCTGCTATGAACTGCGTTTTAGGAGCGTGTTTAACCAAACGGTCTGTATGCGTTTGCGTTGCGTTTCCGTTGCGTTTCCGTTGCGTTTGCGTTCCGTTTGCGTTGAGTTTGCGTTGCGTTTGCGTTCCGTTTCCGTTGCTTTTGCGTTCCGTTTGCGTTGCGTTTGTGTTTAAACGTACAAGAAGAACGGTCCAGGGTCAATATAGAAAGATAGATGTATGTAGAAAGAAAGATAGATAGATAAGATATATAGATAAGATAGATAAACCGACAGACAGACAGACAGACAGACAGACAGACAGAACAATGTATAAAATAAATGCAACAGTATCAAATCTTTCTGAATCATCACACTCTAAAAACAGAAAGCCTTATTTTAGTCTTCTGATATTCAAACTTTGTTAAATTATTTTTCAGATGAAGGCTGTGCTAATTTCCATTGCCGTCGTGGCTTGTTGTATGATTGCTGTCAGGGGCGAGGCCTACGGTAACTATGGAAACGGACAGTACGTGCAAAAAGGACATACCAACCAATACAGCAAGGGTGGATACGCCAAGGGATACTCCACATATCCGACGTATTCCGGATATTACTCCGGATATTCCGGATACGGGCAAAACCCAGTTGCAAAGAAGGAGATTATTTTTGGGGCACCTTTATTCGCTCCTCCCCCCGCCGCTCCTTTACCAGCCGATAGTGGTTCCTTATTCGGCGGTGATGGGACAATTTTTCGTAAGTAATTTTTCGTGGCAGTTTTTGAGTTAATTAAGATTATGAGTATATCCTAGTTGGCATTTTAGAATACCGAGCATATACTTATAGGTGATAAGAGCTAAATGCGATTAAAATCGTGATAAGATGTATATTTGTTGTATGTACTGTCATTTGATAGTTTTTTGGAACGCTTTGGCAAGGCCGTATAGATTTATTCTAAACAATATGGGAACCTGTTAGTAAAAAGCATGCATAATTAATAAGCAGCAATGTAAGTTTGTTACATATTAACAAATACAAACCCTTGTTTGATATTGTAAACGTATAAAAGCATATTTTTTTTAAAGATGTATCATATAAATATTTGATTATAAACTATTTTGTATCTATGTATAACCTGTCATAGTTTGGCGAGGCTAATTTCGTGTTTTCATCATACTCTATCAATTATGATTCCGTTTACGTTTCAGTGTTCCTCCTGTTTCTGCTCCCTATTCTTCTTAATGACAACCTCTCTGGTTAAGAACGGGCTGCCCAGTAAGTCAATGTCTGTCTTATGTAAGTATATACACATTATATTTACATTTGCATGGCGTTGTCACTATCTAGGATATTTGAAAGATGTGTCGTTGATGGGACTTTAAATACTATGCGCCACGAGACATAATTCTTAGCGTATTACTACAACACCGACCGGAACTACAATATCCAATGTAACTAAACATAACGGCTGCTGAAATATCGCTGGGCATTGTGAGACTTGACAATGTAATTGTAAATGTGCAAAAGAAAAAAGAAAATATAAAAAACAACTTTTATTACAACAAAAACAAGACCAAAGTCTGCAATATCGTACAAAATGCACACCGGTTTAAATAACCAACTTTAACACCCATGCAATTCATCAGAAATATCGTCTGTTACACTGCACTGATCAACAGGAGTTCGTTACAAATGTCTGAAATACATATATGCTATAGACCTACTGACATATATGCTATAGATCAACTGATATGAGTCACAGCACACATAAACATACACATGGCATATGTGTATTTCAGACATTTGTAACGAACCCCTGTGCTCCGTCGCAAGATCACTCACCTCAAACGCTTTCAGTATCAGGCGTCTCGCAGCCACGGTTTCCTCAGTTTCTGAAGACATGTCAAATAACGAGGCTGTTGTAGAATCTACCGACTGTAGTCAGATTCCTATACAATCAACAAATAAATTCACGTCTGGATTCTTCACAAATTCGAACTTTCCTCTCTGCTCATTTAACTTCCAAAAATAACTCACTCCCCCGTGGAGGGCAAGGTCGGATTTACGCTGTTCATTGTATTTATCCATGCGCATCATAATGCGCTAGCACGCATTATGATGTTTCTTGCAAAGCTGTGTCATTTAAATAGATCATAAATACAATACAAAACCAGTTCAATACTTAAATGTCAAGTGTTCAGTATCGAAAACTTTCCATACTTCACGGACATCTGAGATTGATAATAATAATAATAGGCCTTTCATTCGATACAGTCAAGGTAAGGTTGAAGGTAAATGCATTAGGCTGCTTAACATACTCATCTGATAAGAAATTAGAAATTTTATTTCATGCTGATTTTATTTAATAATTATCATACAAGTATCGGTTATTGCCTCACACATGAAATTGGATATTAACAATTAATCGTTTTTCGGTCAGCTGTATCCAAAAACCTTTACCATTATACTAGTTTGTACGTCTATTACATTCCTGAAACATGTAGGTTTAAGCTACGTTATATGTTTTACATGTATGTACAATGTATATTAACAGCATTTTTACGTTTTTATTTTAGGTATCACACACTACGGGAAGATGATGCAGGTTTCATGGGAATATTCTTCGGATTGCTTTTTTTTTTAATAATATGTCAAATAAAAAATTAAATATTTTTTAATTAAAATAAAAATATGAGTATATGTGTTTTATTTTCTAAAGTTAACAATGTGCGAATATATTTAGACATTCATGCCAATGACGATATCTGTGTTTGTAAATATAACTGTAGTAAGACCACTAAATGACAAAAAATGTATAAAGAACAAAAAAACTGCATGTACATCACCACACAGATGCTGATGTTATCTTCCACAAAATTAACAGCAGTATCATTATATCTTCTGGACATTGTTAAGAGTTATGACACTATTCCGTCAATTTTCGATATGTATCAGATTAGCTAAATCCCTTCGTGACGTCACATTTAACGAGATGACGACATGAATCAATGGCAAACCGTTAAATGGATTCATATGCATTTCTAAATATAAAGATTTGTGAGAGTAAATAGTTTTAATAAATACTATTTAAGGTAGCGCATATTTTAAAACAAAATAGATTAAAGTAGGGCACCCTGAGCAAGGCCTCTGAAAGAGTGATTTAAGACAAACTTATATCTTTTGTAAGTAAGGATTGAAAAGAATACTCATTAGAAAAACAAAGCTAGGAAACGCATATTTTGAAATGTTGTGAGTCATTGCAGCAAAATTGCAAAACAAACTCAACATTCACTGCAATATTCCGTCAAATAAGGACTCGTCAGTGTTACTATAGATCAAAAAATAAATATGCGATTCAAATGTGCACCGAAATGTGTACTTAGAAAAACAGCGAAAGGAAAAAGTGCCCATAATAAAACCATTAATATAATAAAAACTGTTATTTTGACTACACCAGATAATTTAGTCGAAGTAGTGTTTTAAAAGTTTTATTATATGCATGATCATTTCTCGCAATCACATTGGTCGGATCCTATTCCGTCTTTGCGTATTGCAGAGTTTTCTTCTCTTGGGGGGGCAGGTATTGATTGTTACGTCATTGGTTTGTGTGAGAAAATTACGTCGTTTTCTCAAAAATTGATGACTTTACTCTCTAAAACAAGTGACGTAACAATCAATACCTGTTCTCAAGAGAAGATAAGTCTGCAATATGCAAAGACGGAAAACTCATGTAGACTGGTTATCCGGTGAATATCGATTTCTAAAGATAGCTTGTATGGAAATTCCCCGGAACCTGTCGTAGTGCATGCGCAGTTAGACTGGAACGCGATCTGTCAGACGACATTAGAAGATGGCTGCGTGCGAACGTTTCTCCTCCGTTAGGAAAATTACCAAAACTATTCGAGGATAAAGATACGCCTCAGTCAATATCACTCTTTCAGGTTCATATCACATCATATTCACCAGCACAAAAGTCCATAATTGTATAATATAAACTATATGATAAAAAAAACGAATTTCATACCTATCAAACTCCATTTAATCGTATAACAAACTGTAAACGCATGGTTTTGTTATAATTAACTACTTATTGTTTCATCATTTAACATTACAACATTATATTGTAAAAGGTCGTCTCAAAATAATCTTAATTTGTAAAAATGCGATTCAGCAAATGTGTCTTGTGTTCAAACAAATTTTTGTTATGTCTTCATATGTTTTTGACATTTTAAAGGGGGTTTGTGGCCTATGTATAATGTTATTTTATTTTCATTGACAGAATTGAGCCCGTTTCGAATGTTGATATTCTACTTAACATGCTTATATTTGGTTTATTACGAAAATCGAGGAAAAGTGTCTTCTTTTAGAGACATATGAACCTAATTTGTCCCCATTCTTAAGACATTATAAAAACCAAAGAAATGAAATCAAAATATATATTTAAATTTATTCAAAGTTGAAATATGAAGGGAAAGTGTAAGTTCATTACACAGATATGTATTAATAACCCTTTAACCTCGCCCAAACATGAAATTGTTAGAAAAGGCTGGATCAGATAGAAATAAAGCGGGTTATTTAGAAGATTAGTTTTGAAAGTCTGAAACGAATATTTGTATAAGAAACGGGCGGTGCTTTCATACATATGTGGTATTTGCAATGCTATGATCCAGATAAAAGTACCAAATAAATTACCATTTCAACCTGATCGATGTACATTACAAAATTTGTACTTTTGTTTCTCCTATAAAACTAAGTTGATGGTACCAATACGTGCAGCGATTCTTAAGATATATAGAATAATGTTCGACAGATGGACAACACTTTTACACAAGGTTTCACATGTACAAAGTGGGCTTCACAGAGTGAGCTTAACACAAAGCTTCACAGAGTGAGCTTAAAACAAAGCTTCACAGAGTGAGCTTAACACAAAGCTTCACAGAGTAGGCTAAAAATCCACTAAAACATTTGATTTTCTAAACAATTGTATTGACTAAAACGCATAGGGGTTTCATTTGTACATTAGACTGTATTATAGGTGTATTACCTTGATATTATCTGTAACAGTTTGAGCAACATGGATTGAAGCGGAACTCACTTATGAGGACCGCAGAATTAGTAAATATATAATATAGACAAGCAAGTTTAAAAACATAAGTTATTCATGGAACGCCAAATTGCATCCTATGTAGGTCCTGATGGATTACAATAAAACTGGAAATACTTAGTCAGTCGAACTAATTTCACAATTCAGTTATCCGATGAAGATAGCAAATAAAAGCAGCCATTTACCATATAATATAGTCATTTCGTCCACTCCGTACTCAACAGGTGTACTTGAGGTCAATATCATGTTCAAAGTGATTAAAAGCATCTGTAGAAATACATGTAGCGGTAAGATACCTTTTAAACCCTTCAAAAAGTTGGAACTTTACCAAGTTTGGAAAATGCAGTACATTAAAAGATGTGTCAAAATATTAATTCCAGCTATAATAATGAATTACCGATCTGCAATTCTTAATGAAATTATGCGGGGTCAGTATCATATAAATGTTTTATGCAGTTAGTATGCACGCGAACTAATGCTTGACCCTTAAGTTTCTGCTTATTGAAAAGTAAGCAAATGGTGTACACATTTAAATAGATACATCCTGTAGTACAGGCTATCACGCTGAAAAATGAAAAAAATAGAAAATCCATCAATTCATTACTCGATGAAGATTCCCCATGTTCCAATAGCAGGCAGTAAAATAGCTAGGAGTGGGCAATACTATTGCATTACCAATATATACCAGTATATATTGCAGTATCTGTCTAGCAATGTTTCAATTTAAAATTCTTCATTTTATCTTGAGCATATACATCTCATCGATTCAAAGGAAAATTTCATAATGTACATTAAATATCAGCACAGGCTGTAAGATACACATATTGTTATATAACTTATGACCAGAACATATTGCAATATTTTTTTCAGCTAAATTTGAGAGGTTCAAGCACATTTATGCATTTATCTTACAGAAACAGTGTTCATCAGTGATACATGCTCCACGCATTCTCTCTCTTTTTGGTTTCGATATCAGATAGTTGTAAATACATCACACTTCTAGGAATGCAATATGTGTAGGTGATAATCCTAATGTCATGATTAAACTGTTGCAAATATCCGTTTTACTGGCGACGCGGAGCAGAGCCAGTATATTAGAATGTTTTCTAAATATTACAATATGTTGAAATTCAAAACATTTCGTGCATTCCATACCCCTAAAATACTGAATGAGCAGTGAATATAAAGATGCATGTCTATGGCGATCGTAATTCCCATCATGTTAATTGTGTGACAACAACACACACTCGCCTTTTCACCATCCTTTGTCATTTTCTTTTAATAATCTTTGAATTACTAGGTTTACAATAAACAGTTTAATATTAATTTATTCCTTATTTTAAGAAATGAAAATCATAACAAATGATAAAGAGTCATATAACCTACATAAACGTCAGAAGTGAGGAGTATACAGTTCTTCTCATAGCATGAATTTTATTTTGATGTCTTAGTAAAGTCATTTTTCATTGGTCACTAGCCAAATATTATTTCAATCAAATACACACTAGAATAACATTGATACAAAATTGTGAAGATATTAATATGTAAACGTACCTTCCTTTATGATTGGTTCTGTTTATAACAAGAAAAAAAGAATTATTGAAGACATTTATAAACATGAGTAAAGCTGATACTTGTGAGGCATTAGTTAAGTTTTCATATGAAAATGGGTTCATAATTAGATCTAGCATAGCATTAGCATATCACCGATTAAATCAAATCACTTATAACAGTTGCATGCATATTTTAGGCTGCCCATTAATACAGACCGAATGAAAGCAGGATGAAGGTCGTACGGCCCTCTGAGACAGCAATATAATTTATAAGCAATTATGAAACGATACATATAGATGATGTTGGAATTAATTATTTGAATTCGATAATAATGTAACAAATATCATGTCATCATGTCATGCATACAACTTTCGTATTTTCTCACTATTGTAAATCCTCATTATAGTTACTCAATGCACATACTTCGATTCATTGTTAATTCGTCATCTGTAAGCTCATCATTCCCGAACAAAAGTAAATCAGTTGATAGTGGATGGTTGATTGCGTTAAATGTATGTAAACGTAGTTGAGAAAAAAGACAACAATGTAATAGATAATGTTCATTGGTTTCATTTGCTTGCATGCAAGAACACAGAGGACTACCAATTAGATTTCTCTGGTACAGCTTAAACCTAAGGGAACTACACTCCATACTTAATCTAGCATGATATATCTGCCCCAGTCTGGTACCATTAAAGTAGAAAATTTGAATTTTGTGAGCGGGCTTGCGTAGATAGGTTTTAAGTTGAAGGGTCGTTCTTGACATAGTCAGACAAGGAGTTTCAGATACTGATGACAGATGGCAAAACAGATTTATTATAGAGACTCGTATGACTAACTAGTGGACGAAAATTAGTACCCGTGCGAGTATCATGGGTGTGGTAATTACGGTTACGCTGAGGTAGAATATCTAGAAGATATTGACGAGCCAGACCATGAACCATTTTGTGGAAAAGAATAAGCTTGTGCTGTTTACGTCTTTCCTCGAGGGGAAGCCAACCTGTTTCAGTATACAGTTTAATTCTACTTGTGAGTCTAGTGCAGCCAGTGACTATGCGTGCTGCTTCTAATTGAAGATTTTCTAATAATTGAGATTGAGCTTTAGTAAGGCAGTCCCATAAGATATCGCCATAGTCTAATAAAGGTCGAATAAGAGTGTAGTACATAGTTTGGAGACTATACCTGTCCAAAGAGAATTAAAATTTACGTAAGATATTTATTTTACGTGAAATCTTAGATATCAAATAACTGATGTGTTCATTCCAATGACCAATTCCAGAGAGAAAAATACCTAAACGCTTGCGTGTAGTAACTTCAGAGATGTAAGTATTGTTCATATTTAAGGGAGGATGAAAAGGTTTAATGGTTTTTCTACTAATGAGCAGGGTTTCAGTTTTGGAAGGGTTAAAATTTACTAACCATCTTTGCGACCAGGTATGAAATTTATTAAGGTCACTATTAAGATTATCTGCGCTGACTCTAGGGATATCAACAGTGACGTAAAGAGAGGTGTCATCAGCGAATAACTTTATTTCAGCTTGTTTATCTTTAACAATGTCATTTATATATATCAGAAGTAAAAGAAGTCCAAGAATTGAGCCCTGTGGAACACCAGCCTTAACATTTAACCAATTTGAGTTTTTACCATTGATGACAAATCTCTGCTTTCGATCGGAAAGATAATTTTCAAACCAAACTAATAGCGAATTTCAAATCCCATAGCTGGATAATTTACAACGAAGGCCTTTATGCCAAACACGATCGAAAGCTTTACTAATATCACAAAAGACCATACGTATTTACTTACCATTGTCTAAGACTAAATATATATCATGAATGATCGCAAGAAGTTGATTTGTTGGTGAGTCACCGTGCCTAAAACCAGATTGATGGGGGGATAGGAGGGAGTGAGTGTGCAAAAAATTGTAGACATATTTGAAGACACATTTTTCCATTAATTTACCAACGATCGATAGCAGTGATATAGGTTTGTAATTAGTAAATATAGACCTGTTATCTTTTTTATGCACATGGGTGACGTTAGCAAACTTCCATACAGATGGGAATACCCCAGATCTAATTGACCTGTTAAAGAGATTTCTTAAGGGGACACATATGATAATTACTGATTCTTTAAGAAGACGAGGATTTACCAGGTCAGGACCAATGGCCTTAGAACAGTCAGTGGTAAGAATAGCATCTCTGACATCATTAGCTGTGATGTTAATATCAGATAAGGAATTATTACATTCGTCGTTAATGTTAGGGAGATTTACATTGGAGTCATCAACTGTAGACTGGGCACAAAAGAGGTCATTAAATAAGCAACCTTTCTCAAAGTCATCTGAGACAGCGCTATTATTATGAAGCAATGGTGGTATGCAAAATTTACCAGAGTTAGGTAATAGTTGCTTTACAGTTTTCCACCATTGTTTGGCACTAATGTTAGAAGGTTTGCGAAGTTTGCTACATAAATTAGAAAAATATGTTAATTTGGCGTGCTTGATTGTGTTAACACATTTGTTATGAAGTCGACGAAACTATGCCCACTGAGCTTCAGTAAGGTTACGCTTGGCTTTTTTATGAACGCGCTTACGTTTACGAATTAATCTCCTTATTTCGTTTGATGGCCAGGGGGGTTCATAAGATCTGATGGTTATTTTATTATTCGAAATACAATATTTAGCAATAGTAAGTAAAATATCTAAGAAATTTTTGACAGCATCATTAATCTAATCAAATTCACTCAATAAATTCCAGTTAACTGAGCTTAGTTTTTCCCTAAATAAATCGTAATTTCCTAGGTCAAAAAGCCAAACGTTTCGCTTAAACACCTGCTGCACTGGCTTTGAAATATTAAAAGAACAGTAAATTGGACAATGATATCTAACCGGTTGGTCAAGGTAGCTTTCTCCAACGTAACATTTATTAATAAGGTTATTACTATTAGTACAGATTATATCTAACAATGACTCAGAGGCTTCTGTGATTCAACAAGCTGAGTTTGATTAAATGAAACAAGTATATCGCGTAAGTGGGACGAATGATGGTCTACTAGGGCATTGCATTCAAGTCGCCGGTTATCACAATATGATAAATGCCTGTATTATACGCTTTTTCTATAGAATGCGAGATATGGGACCATATGATGACAGGAGAGTTTGGAGGCCGATAAAATGTACCATATAATATGTTCTCTGAACCAAGTACTTTTTTTTACCAGACACATTCAATGGTAGCTATCTCTAAATCTGATCTTCTCTTTGCAGGAATATTATATTTTACATAAACCGTTATACCACCGCCCATTCGATCAAGTCTGCAGTAGCAGAATGGGTCAGAATATCCAGGCAGGTTAAGGTCAGATCAGATATCTTTTAAATTTAACCATGTCTCAGTAAAGGATAAAATTGTTATATTACTTAACTCGGTGTAAAGAATATCGAGTTTTTGTTTGAGACTTTGAACATTAAGATGGACAAATGAAACATTACTGACTGCATCGAGCTGGCCACTAATATTCGAAAATATAGATGAGGAAGACGAGCTAGAAGACATGGGACCAGGATTCAGTTCTATATCTCCAGATAACAACAAATGCCAATAGTCCAAAGCACGACGTAGAGATATAGATAATTTATCAGTAGCGGACATGATAGAGGAGGAGATGCATGTATATTGTAAGTTGTTCTGCACAGAGAACGAGAACTGGCCAATAAGATTTATACAAAAGGTTATTATGAACAGCTCCCCCCCGAAAACCCCGAAAGTGATCTAATTAAAAAACTGACATCTCAATCAAATAGATTCAGCATTTCATGAATATTTAGGAGATAGTTAACGTTCAGATTGCAGAATGTGTCATCAGAAACTGCAACTTCTTCGTAGGATAGTGTACACAAAATTATGTTAACAACGTTAACACTATGTCAGATTAACAACATGAGAAAATACGATTTTTATATATAACTATTATAACATAATCATAAACAAATATAAAAAATGTAGTGCAAATAAAACAACAATAAACAAAAAACAACAAATAATCGCGCCTAAGATTATCCATATTAGTACAGTTATGATTTCTTTGGATGGGATGCTGCCAGACAATTTTGCAACACAGCGTACACAGTTATATATGTATGTAGCTCATGCCTGTCATCGGTGCAAATTTATGTATCCCATCTTTGTTGCTATATTACTAATAGAAGTCATCGTACTTCATATTGGTTTAATATTCATCTCGTCTTCAAAAATTGTGAACTTAAAATGCTACATTTTTTCTTTGTTATCAATAAAATGACCTTTAACGTTATTTCAAATCTTAAAGTGTTTTTTTAGGGGGTAGGGTGTTAATAAGTGCAACAAAATAGCTTCTGTCTCTGAACATAATTATCCAAGCTGACATAAATACAGTTATTATAGGAAACATAATAAATGTGAAAAATCTCGCATATCGAAATTGTAAATGGAAAACATAAGTACGCGAAATGAAAGTCTTACTAAATGAGGTAGGCGAATAAGGAAACTTTTGTTTTATTAAATAAGACAATTTGAAACTGTTCTTTGTACGTCAGGGGGACAATAAAATGGATTCGAAACATGTTATGTAACTTTATATTATCTTCTACGGGAGATTGGACGATCTAAACAATAACGTGTTGGGATGTGTGAGAGATATCTCATCCTCGTTAATGATAATTATCGGACCTGCTAAGTCAGTAATATTGGGCTACGAATTACGCACGTGAGATGGATCTCATGGACTGGTGCTTGATATATAAAAAAGGTACTTTATATATATATATATATATATATTTAAAAAGAAAAGAAATTGAAAAGATGGAAATATTTCATAGTTCTTACAGACCGTCATTGGCCTTATTTAACAATATATTTATTTTCATTGTTTTCAATTTGAAACAATTCCAAACATTTCGCTTTCTCTTATTCCTCACCGCTATGAAGAATCTCTCCTTTTTGTTGACTTTCAAAATTAAAAATGTTTGTTTGGCAATATTTCAATCTATATCAGAATAAAGCACGATTCAACAAAATATTTGTGAGCACGTGGGCATTTTACTTGTTACAATATAGTAGGGATTATTAACATTTGTATTTGTGCATCTATTAAAATCATAGCCTCAATTAATACAATGTTATAATACTTGCCAACTTCATGGACTGATACTTAAAATGATATATACATGTATGTAAATGTTTATCTGTTTTTTAACAATAGCATCAGTGTAAACTTAAATATTGCTACATACATTTTTATTTTTAATGATATCTTTGGCACTTTTGAAACTAATACCCTATACATGCATCACGACAGCTGCCTGTTACACGAACTTGCATATATCACAGCATTTTCCAAGAACTGTAACATGACGGCGTTTTCAGGTAGTTAAGAACGAATGGCAATTTTAATACGAACGGACAGATAGCCAATATGTAAATACACATAACATTACAGCTCTTCCTGTTTTAACACAAATATTCTTCCTGATTAACTAAATGGTCTACCAGTACAAATCAAGTTGCAAGACTAGACACCCGTCTAGCTTGTTTACGTCATGGTATCTCACGCCGTCTCGGCGATTAACACTTTGCCGGGGGGCATCTCAGAAACCCTACATAGCGGAAGCTTTCTCCTTTCCATACAATACCGAAGGAATTGCTGGGTGTATAAAAGGGCAATATCCGTAGTCAATCGTCAGTATTTTGCAGCGCCAGTAAAGTAAGTACATGAAACTAAAGAGCTCTCTCTCTCTCTCTTGAGTGATTTTTGATAAACTTCGTTCTTAATATTAAGTCATACGCAATCAATTAAGATTTTTTTTTTTTTTTTTAGTTTCAATTAAGTTTTTGAAAAATATATATCATTTTGCATAGTGTGTTTTAGTTACAGTTAAGTTTAAAAAGACCGAAAAGAAATGTCAATTTGACATCCATATCGAGTAAACTACTTCTTTTGTACAGATATTCAGTAAAGATGAGAGCCGCCTGTGTCACACTTTTCGTTGTTGTCGCCGCCCTGGGCCTCAGCGCCTGTCTTGGACAGGATTGGGATGATGTTTACGATGACGATAACTACTATGGGGTTCCACAGTATTCGAGCGGCGGATATGCGACGAGTTACCCTCAGTATGGTGGAATGACTTACGGAAATGGATACGGACAGGGATACGGAAACGGAAAGGGATACGGAAAGGGATACGGACACGGTTACGGAAACGGAAAGGGATACGGAAAGGGCTACGGAAGGGTTGAGAGCACTGTTATCCGTACTCCCTACGTCGCCCCTATGTATCTGCCACCCCCACCTGCAGCGCCAGTGGGAGGATTCGGAGGATTCGGAGGAGGATTCGGAGGAGACGATGGCATTTTCGGTCAAAACAACGGTTTGAGTAAGTAGCCAAATTTCTGAAGCAGATGTTTCATACTTGATTCTTTAAATCAATTTAAAGAAAATAATGTTTTGCATGTCTGCTGTATTTTTAAACTACTAAAATGTTTTAAATGATTTTTATACTTCATATATGATAGCATTAGTTGGTGGAATTTGTTGTTTTATTTTAGATATATGATTAAAACATGTGAAATGGCTTGTTATGTGTAAGGAATTTTTCATTTCAACTTAAAATTAAAGTCTTAAATAACATTTATTTATATCATTGATATCTATATATAAACCTAACAGGTTTATTAATACCTATTACACAGACTTTGTAAAATATTTATTTACTAAATTTCGTTTCGCATTTTTCAGTCTTGATGCTTTTGCTTCTGCCGTTACTGCTCAGCAACTCCAACGGAGGACTGCTCGGTTAATTGGTTTATCCACCATGTTATTTATATCTCTGCAACTACTATCTATGTAAGTATCTCACAATCTCTATATGAAACATAGGCTAAGAGTAAGATACAATGTAATTTACATTGAAGGAAAAGGAGCATACATACAGACCAATGTCTTATATTAATTTTTGAAAAGAAAATTTTCCTGGAATAGAATAAATTACAAATATATAAATATTTCATGTAATGATATACATTCAAGGGCAAGCAACCCCTATTTTTACATTGACTAAATTATTTCAACAAAAATTAAATAAATATATATTCAAAGATACATGAATATATTTTAATCATATCAATAATGATTCTGTTTCTAATATGATGTGTTTTTCTCGTTTCAGATATCGCGCAATATCATGTTATGTTTGGTTCATCTGTGGAAATCCGTCTGTTCTTTGTTGTATTTAAATATTATTGTTGCTGCCGCTCATCGTTCATTAATAAAACATGTACAATAAACATTTGATTTTGAATTGATTTATGATACATACATATAGATTTTTGATATATGTTGTTTATTTCCAATTGTTTACGTTGGACATTTTGCTATAATTGAGGGGAATACATATTACTTCCCGCAAAATTGAACACGACTTTACTTTGACTACAATACAGCTTCTAGTTTCCATGACAATTTATATTCATATTTTATTTTTTATATATCATCGTTGACTTTAATGAGTGGTAATTAATTTGTATTGCTCTGAACTTTTCACAAAATGTCCAGTATAAAAAATGTGAATTCGAAATACCTATTATTGCTCACAAAGTGGAACAAGAGTTTATTTTCTAAAACACAGTTTTCCTTTTCATAAAAATAGATAAATTCATATCGTTTTTTTCATAAATGCATCATCATTCAATTTTGTGTATAGTAATATGTATTTCACTGTAACGAAATGCGTACGTTTAAACGACGTATGCCAGTGAAATGATGTCAAAAGTTCGAATCGGTTTCTGAAGCAGGAATGCGATATCAACAAACATCATTGTACTTGTTTTCACAACATTCACATTCCATGGAGTATAACTTTTATCCAGCGCTAGGTTTACTAAATTACTCTGTTTTACAAGTTCTCTCCAAATCAGAAACCATATGCGTTATATACGAACTGAAACATCACAAGAAAAGAAAAAGTTCCTATTCCGAAATCTTCTTGGAAATGAGAACATCCTGTCTACAACACTTTCAAGTAAAAGTGATGCTACCATGGCAGTAACCTAATTAGGGTATTCAAGAGCTGTAGTGTAATTCACATGTTTGAAATAACATGTATGTCATATAAACATGGACATATATATAATCTTATTGTGTATTTATATTTAACAACAGATGTTTTCCATTTTAAACACATCTTACGAAGCATTTTGCAGAATTACATAAATTCGGAAACGATAATACATACTATAAACAAGGACAGAAATTCCAATTGATCGTACCTCGACTTATCCACTGCTGACCGTGCACGAATCAATTAAAACTGTTTCTATCAATGAATCGTTAATGCAGAAGTAAATTGATTAGATTATTTTGGATAATATAAGCAAAGCGTACAACATACTAAAACATCACAGTTCATTTGTGATATAGTAAGCTGAGCGGGAATTCGGTATTTTGGTTATCGATATACCTTAAAACCAAAAGCAGAGTGTGTTTAATATGCTGAAATGGCTGACACGATATCTGGAGTTTCATCAGGATCTACATTGCGTGCCCTGCTTTTTCATCGTTTATTTCTATTTATTCATTCATTTAATAACAATAAGGAGATAATCTCAATCCATTTGCCAAAATTAATTTTTAGTTTATAAAAGTCAAATTTCCATCACGTACATACAAAAACAAACTTTTGAAAAAAAACCACCCACGTACACCTCTGCTGGTCATGGATACAATAATAATAAATTATATTTCTTCTCATAAGCTTTTGATTGGCGTATTAATATATAGCATGTCATATCAGTCGGTGCAGTCATAATAGAGTAAACAACGTGACATCATCGGAATGTATACATTTAACAATGTATTTATACATTTCACCAATGTATCTTTTGCATGAATACACTAATGAGTTGTACAAAACTTGTATCCCCGGTACTTCTGTTTACTATCGAAAATAGCAATGGAAACCCCCGGATTGTTGACGTACACATATGTACACGGTGTATGTATTACTACGTACACGAGAGTGACCGTCGATATCGAGTGATAATGACAATGACCTCAACAAAGGTTATTGAGTCAATTACACTTGAAACTGTAAATATTGTATTTTATCGATAAACAAGTTGGAGCGCGTGAGCACAGCGTTATGAGGAGAGTATTGTATTTTTCATATATTATTTGACTTAATAATTAGTATATTGACTGATGATTCCTTAAAATGTAACAGCGAGCAAATATAACACATTATTTAGTTCCATGAGATATTATTCATCCAATGAGGATGAAGGAAAATTTATTTCGTCTTACAATATACTTCATAGCAAAATTGACTTTCCTTCTAATGAGCCAGTATTAAAAACAAATGTATGGTTATGTATTATAAAAAAAAGTAAAAAATGTATCATTCATTTTTAACAATAACAATTTTGTACCATCTACAGTAAAATTGATTGTAATATTCAACGTTTCTTTCACTCCACCAGTTTGTACTCCAGATAAATGATGACTAAACCTTTGTTCTGTGGCGGCTTCTTATTTTGCTCTTGATCTCTTGTGTTTATACTATGATACCAAGTCCTTTATACACCTCTTTTAATTTGGTAACTTTTACTGCTTTAGATATAAAACAATTACATAGTTTGCTATCACACACAACGATATTAAGGAGATAATGTATATCAATGTTTATCACTTGTTATTTTATGAAATATTTCATTTATTTATTTATCATTTTTGTTTTTGTATAATTCATTAAATCAGTATGAATGGTCGGCCGGCAGAGTGGTAGCGTATTCACCTTCCGCCTAAATGAATGGGCTTGATTCCCTGATCGGACGTGAAAAGGTACAGGGTCACCTGTCCGTCCACTTGGGTGTCTCCGGGTATCCCGGTTTCCTCATACATTAAAATACCCTTGTGCGCTATATACTATACCACCAATGCCATAACGACTAATTAATTTAAGTTTCATAAATTTGTTTTATAATGTTGTTTATTAAGTAAAGTTTGAATTAATAATTATCATACGTATGTGCCAGTGACAGGAAGTGTAAACAAAAAATATTTTTATTGATCATTTGGAATCGTTTTGATCTTGTCACAAAATAATACATTAGGTTTCCAATACATTATATAAAAATTATATAAAAACCCAGCATTTGAGTTTCAATAACATCATACAGTTGGTCTGACACATATTATCAAGAGATTTGTTAACGTATTTGAAATTCGTTTTTTAATTTGAAATTTTTCCGAAAATGTAAACATACATATGCTATTCTATTAACAATTATTAATATTTAATTGCCTATATTCACTATTCAAAGTTCTTCACGTATTACTGTTTGGAATTTAAACATCTTGAAATTATTTCATGGAAAGATGCTACGTATAAGGAACAATGTTACTTTAAAGGCTAAACTAATTTAAATTACGTACATTCCTTGACCATATCGAAGTGGTGCTGTCAACGAAGTGGTACTGCTGTGAAGTAGAAGGAGACAGATATTGCAAGAAAAACAGGGAAACCAATAGGTTATATTCAATTCGCATATGTGAGTTATCAATGTTTTAAAAATGAAATTTCTTTACCAAATTCTACACTCTAAATCATAAAAAGTTGAAAAGGGATGATGTAAATACGTGGAAAGAACTAACTATGTTTTCAATTTTATCCATTTCCGGCGCAGTCGGTAACTCTTACTTTAGTATGAGGTTATTTGGAAGTGTACACTGTTGCTGCACATACTGTTGTGTTGCTCTTCGAATACATTTCGGCCTATGGACCCGGTTTTTTTTGAATTTGAGTCTTTAATTTATTGTAAGCTATAAGTAACAGATTTTTGGGGGGAAATTCGAAAGTTTGCGCCTGTTAGGGGAATTTCTGAAACGTATTTGAAAACGCAAATATCCTTATTAGTAGAAGGAGACAGATATTGCAAGAAAAACAGGGAAACCAATAGGTTATATTCAATTCGCATATGTGAGTTATCAATGTTTTAAAAATGAAATTTCTTTACCAAATTCTACACTCTAAATCATAAAAAGTTGAAAAGGGATGATGTAAATACGTGGAAAGAACTAACTATGTTTTCAATTTTATCCATTTCCGGCGCAGTCGGTAACTCTTACTTTAGTATGAGGTTATTTGGAAGTGTACACTGTTGCTGCACATACTGTTGTGTTGCTCTTCGAATACATTTCGGCCTATGGACCCGGTTTTTTTTTTTTGAATTTGAGTCTTTAATTTATTGTAAGCTATAAGTAACAGATTTTTGGGGGGAAATTCGAAAGTTTGCGCCTGTTAGGGGAATTTCTAAAACGTATTTGAAAACGCAAATATCCTTATTTATCGTAGATACAGCAAATATACCATATCTAGACGTTTTGTAGAAATTAAACTGTTTAGCTATGCTTCGTCAGTTTTCACATTTCAAGACAATGTATGTATCAACGCAATGTCTGTAACTTTGAAATTTGATGAGTTCAAATAACCACCTTCTTTTGGGAAATATCTGTGCTTGTCTTCTTCTGTGATTGAGGTTCTTTTTCCTAATACATTTGTACTATATCTATCAACATTCAAAGAAATGGCTCCGAATTATACGCACATTGGACGTTTGAGTAATATTTCATAGCATTAACTAAACGGTGCTCGGAGATAGTGGAATACCCAGATCATTTACAAAGTATGTATAAACTACCTTTGAAAATAATTGTAGAATGTTGCAAACTGAAAACCTGTTTCCGATTCAAACCACTCTTGACGAAAGTCTTATTTAAAATTGAAAACATAAGTCGAATTCCCAATATATTTCAAATTGAGAGAGAATATTTTGTTGTAATGACTACAAAGTGTCCAAAGGAACATGTAATAATCACTTAAACATGTAATACCCGATATTTGAGAAAATGTGTCAACGTTTATGTTCCATTAAAAACTAAAACCGTACACCTAATGATATCGTTTTCATGGTAACTATTTTACAAATTTACATTTATACCCCTTATTATCAAATAAACAACTACCTGTTTTAGGATAACACTTGTTTGAATATGAAAATATACATTATTATTAATTACACAAGCGACATGTTTCAGGAAAAATAATACTTATAGTGAAATGAAAACAAACCTTATTTTTAAATATACAAGCTACCATTTTAAGGATTACAATGATTTTCTTAAAATTGAAAATATGCAAGTATCCCATTTTCGTTGTTTGCTACTCATCACTTCGAACAAAAAGATGATGCTATTTTGTTTTCGTTCATATCAACATTAATGCCAAAGATTTCATCGTAATTCAATTTAACATGTATGATCATTCCGAAATTTACAATAAATACAATGTAAACAAGCTTTAAAACAAATTTTATCTAATCTTATTTAATATACCTTCAGTCGGACTTTGTGGTTAAATGTAACGTCTTGCAATTAATTAATTAATATAAAATACTACAAAACAATTTATGTACCATTAACAAATTGATAAAAAAAGAACAGATTTATATGTGGAAAGGACTTGTAGTGACTTCTGTTGTTAAAAATGCTAGCCTGCAAATTGATATATTGCGAAGGGAACTACACGAAATATGTTTCAACAGATATTTGTTTGAAAGAGATACAGTTTTACTTTTTAATCTGATTACGTATCAAAATAACACGGCAGCTTTCTGCTACGAGAGCTAACCTATTTCTCAACATATTACATGAAATGTAACATGTCCATAAGTTAACTAATAGCAAACGCCACTGCCAATACTCTTCCCGTTTCAACGAAACCCTTGATGGCTTACCTGTAGAAAGAATTGCACAAGGTTAGACACCCGTCTGGCGTGTTTACAGCATTGCATGCATCATGTCGGTTGGAGATAGTAAGGAATGTGCCGAAGGGCATCTAAAAAACGAAGTATAGCGGAAGCCGTTTCTTTTTCACATGGCATTGGAGGAATCGCTGAGTGTATATAAGGGGTATATCCCAAGCCAATCGTCAGTATTTTACACCGTCAAGTGAGGTAAGTATACACAAAGCTTCACGATTTCTGAAAAGTTCTCCTCATATTTACAAACCAATATGTGATATTATGTTTGTTTAGTTTATATTTGGAAATTACAATTTAGCCTTATATTTTTAACTTTGATATATATATTTCTATATTTTGAAGCAAATTCCTTTAATGCCTTTCGCTTGACAGTATGCTTTGTTTTCTGTGTTACAGATATTCCGCCAATATGAGAACCGCCTGTGTCACCCTTTTTGTTGTCGTCGTCGCCCTGGGCCTCAGCGCCTGTCTTGGGCAGGAGTGGGATGATGTTTACGATGACGATAACTACTATGGTGTTCCACAGTATTCGAGTGGCGGATATGCGACGAGTTACCCTCAGTATGGTGGAATGACGTACGGAAATGGATACGGACAGGGTTACGGACACGGAAAGGGATACGGAAAGGGATACGGAAAGGGCTACGGAAGGGTTGAGAGCACTGTTATCCGTGCCCCTTACGCAGCGCCTATGCCAATGTATATGCCACCCCCACCTGTAATGCCCGTGGGAGGATTCGGAGGATTCGGAGGAGACGATGGCATTTTCGGTCAAAACAACGGTTTGAGTAAGTAGTTGAAATGTCTGAAGCAGATGTTTCATACACTTTTCTTTAAGTCAAGTTATAGAAAAAAAATGTTTTGCATGTCTGCTGTATTTTTAAACTACTAAAATGTTTTAAATGATTTTTATACTTCATATATGATAGCAATAATTTATGGACTTTTTGGTTTAGATTTATGATTACAAAATGTGAAATGGCTTGTTATGTGTAAGGAACTTTTAAACATTTCAACTTAAAATTAAAGTCTTAAATAATATTCACGTATATCATTGATATCTATATATAAACCTAACAGGTTTATTAACACCTATTACACAGACTTTGTAAAATATGTATTTAATAAATTTCGTTTCGCATTTTTCAGTCTTAATGCTTTTGCTTCTGCCATTACTGCTCAGCAACTCCAACGGAGGACTGCTCGGTTAATTGGTTTATCCACCATGTTATTTATATCTCTGCAACTACTAGATATGTAAGTATCTCACATTCTCTATATGAAACATATGCTTAGAGTAAGATACAATGTAATTTACATTGAAGGAAAAGGAGCATACATACAGACCAATGTCTTATATTAATCTTTGAAAAGAACATTTCCTGGAATAGAATAAATTACAAATATATAAATATTTCATGTAATGATATACATTCAAGTGCAAGCAACCCCTATTTTTACATTGACTAAATCATTTCAACAAAAATTAAATAAATAAATATTCAAAGATACATGAATATATTTTAATCATATCAATAATGATTCTGTTTCTAATATGATGTGTTTTTCTCGTTTCAGATATCGCGCAATATCATGTTATGTTTGGTTCATCTGTGGAAATCCGACTGTTCATTGTTATATTTAAATATTATTGTTGATGCCGCTCATCGTTCATTAATAAAAACATGTACAATAAACATTTGATTTTGAATTAATTTATGATACATACATATAGATTTTTGATATATGTTGTTTATTTCCAATTGTTTACGTTAAATATTTTGCTATAATTCAAGGGAATACATATTATTTCCGCAAAATTGAACACGATTTTAGTTTGACTACAATACAGCTTCTAGTTTCCATGAAAATGTATCTTCACATTTTATTTTTTATATATCATCGTTCAGTTTTATGAGTGGTAATTACTATGTATTGCTCTGAATTTTTAACAAAATCTTCAGTATAAACAATGTGAATTCGAAATATATATTATTGCTCACAAAGTTGAACAATAGTTTATTTTCTAAAACACAGTTTTCCTTTTCATAAAAATAGATAAATTCATATCGGTTCTTTTCATAAATGCATCATTATTCATTTTTTTTTGTATAGTAATATGCATTTCACTGTAACGAAAATGCGTACGATCAAACGACGTATGCCAGTGAAATGATGTCAAAAGTTCGAATCGGTTTCTGAAGCAGTAATGCGATATCAACAAACATCATAGTACTTGTTTTCACACCATTCACATTCCATGGAGTGTAACTTTTATCCAGCGCTAGGTTTACTAATTTACTCTGTTTTACAAGTTCTCTCCCAATCAGAAACCATATGCGTTATATACAAACTGAAACATCACAAGAAAAGAAAAAAATCCTATTCCGAAATATTCTTTGAAATGAAAACATTCTGTCTACAACACTTTTAAGTATAAGTGACCTAATTAGGGTATTCAAGAGCTGTAGTGTAATTAACATGTTTGAAATAACATGTATGTCATATAAACATGGACATATATATAATCTTGGTGTATATTTATGTTTAACAACAGATGTTTTCCATTTTAAACACATCTTACGAAGCATTTTGCAGAATTACATAAATTCGGAAACGATAATACATACTATAAACAAGGACAGAAATTCCAATTGGTCGTACCTCGACTTATCCACTGCTGATCGTGCACTGATCAATTAAAACTGTTGCTATCAATGAATCGTTAATGCAGCAGTAAACTAAAAAGAAAAAAACATTCTATATCACCAGGCAAAGTATCTTTCAACCAGATATTACAATTTCTCTTTGGAAAACAAAAAAATGGAAAGAAGAAGAAGTTAAACTGTTCCTCACGATTACAACTTGTACAGTAGTACCTTTACCTTAACCTATTATTAACTTAGTAACCTTGTGTCAGTAAATAGTAACTATTGGCCGAGGAATTGTGCTAATATGAACTATAAATTGTCAGCCATTCGTGATCAAACCCAATATTCATGTTATTCAACGCCATAGTCTCAGTAGCGCCTCCCAGTCCTTATCTGTTGGCTTGCCAAATATCTTGTCTAACCTAGCGCTATTTGCCTGTTATAGTCATTTAATGCATTCCCTGTAGCTCGTCCCGCATATTACCTTAGAGATAAGGGAGAGCCTTGATGTGGACACTAGTGTTATAGTTTGCAAGGCAGTGATTCTTTTCCGGTAATAAATAAATTAGATTATTTTGGGTAATATAAGCAAAGCGTACAACATACTAAAACATCACAGTTCATTTGTGATAAGAATAAGCTGAGCGGGAATTCGGTATTTTGGTTATCGATATACCTTAAAACCAAAAGCAGAGTGTGTTTAATATGCTGAATAGGCTGACACAGTATCTGAAGTTTCATCAGGATCTTCATTGCTTTTTCATCGTTTTATTTCTATTTATTCAACCATTTAATAACAATAAGGAGATAATTCAATCCATTTGTCAGAATTAATTTTCAGTTTATAAAAGTTAAATTTCCATCACGTACATACAAAAACAAACTCTTGAAAATAACAACACTCACGTACACCTCTGCTGGTCATGGATACAATAATAATAAAATATATTTCTTCTCATAAGCTTTTTCGGCGTATTAATATATAGCATGTCCTGTCAGTCGGTGCAGTCATCATAGAATAAACAACGTGACGTCATCGGAATGTATACATTTNATACACTAATGAGTTGTACAAAACTGGTATCCCCGGTACTTCTGTTTACTATCGAAAATAGCAATGGAAACCCCCGGATTGTTGACGTACACATATGTACACGGTGTATGTATTACTACGTACACGAGAATGACCGTCGTTATCGAGTGATAATGACAATGACCTCAACAAAGGTTATTGAGTCAATTACACTTGAAACTGTAAATATTGTGTTTTATCGATAAACAAGATGGAGCGCGTGAGCACAGCGTCATTGGAAAGGATTTTTGTTTTCATATATTATTTGACTTAATAATTAGTATATTGACTGATGATTCCTTAAAATGTAACAGCGAGCCAACATAACACATTATTTAGTTCCATGATATATTATTCATCCAATGAGGATGAAGGGAAATTTATTTCGTCTTATAATATGCTTCATAGCAAAATTGACTATCCTTCTAATGAGCCAATATTAAAAACAAATGTATGGTTATGTATTATAAAAAAAAGTAAAAAATGTATCATTCATTTTTAACAATAACAATTTTGTACCATCTACAGTAAAATTGATTGTAATATTCAACGTTTCTTTCACTCCAACAGTTTGTACTCCAGATAAATGATGACTAAACCTTTGTTACGCGCCGGCTTCTTATTTTGCTCTTGATCTCCTGTCATTATACTATGATACCAAGTCCTTTATACACCTCTTTTAATTTGGTAACTTTTACTGTTTTAGATATAAAACAATTACATAGTTTGCTATCACACACAACGATATTAAGGAGATAATGTATATCAATGCTTATCACTTGTTATTTTATGAAATATTTCATTTATTTATTTATCATTTTTGTTTTTGTATAATTCATTAAATTATTATGAATGGCCGGCATAGTGGTAGCGTACTCACCTTCCACCTAAATGAATGCGCTTGATTCCTTGATCGGACGTGAAAAGGTACAGGGTCACCTGCCCGTCCACTTGGGTGTCTCCGGGTATCCCGGTTTCCTCATACATTAAAAAACCCTTGTGCGCTACATACTATACCACCAATGCCATAATGACTAATTAATCTAAGTTTCATAAATTTGTTTTATAATGTTGTATATTAAGCAAAGTTTGATTTAATAATTATCATACTTATGTGCCAGTGACAGGAAGTGTAAACAAAAATTATTTTTATTGATCATTTGGAATCGTTTTGTTCTTGTCACAAAATAATACATCGGGTTTCCAATACATTATATCAAAATTATATAAAAACCCAGCATCTGAGTTTTAATAACATCATACAGCTTGACTGATACATGTTATCAAGAGATTTTTTAACGTATTTAAAATTCGTTTTTTAATTTGAAATTTTTCCGAAAATGTTAATATACATATGCTATTCTATTAATAAGTATTTATATCTAATTGCTTATATTCACTGTTCAAAGCTCTACACGTATTCCTATTTAGAATTAAACGTCTTGAAATGATTTCATGGAAAGATGCTACGTATAGGAAACAATGTTACTTTAAAGGCTAAACTAATTTAAATTACATACATTCCTTGACCATATCGAAGTGCTGCTGTCAACGAAGTGGTACTGCTGTGAAGTAGAAGGAGACAGATATTGCAAGAAAAACAGGGAAACCAATAGATTATATTCAATGCGTATATGTGAGTTATCGATGTTTTAAAAATAAAATTTCTTTACCGAATTCTACACTCTAAATCATAAAAAGATGAAAAGGGATGATGTAAATACGTGGAAAGAACTAACTATGTTTTCAATTTTATCCATTTCCGGCGCAGTCGGTAACTCTTACTTTAGTATGAGGTTATTTGGAAGTGTACACTGTTGCTGCACATACTGTTGTGTTGCTCTTCGAATATATTTCGGCCTATGGACCCGGTTTTTTTTTGGAATTTGAGTGTTTAATTTATTGTAAGCTATAAGTAACAGATTTTTTGGGGGAAATTCGAAAGTTTGCGCCTGTTAGGGGAATTGCTGAAACGTATTTGTAAACGCAAATATCCTTATTTATCGTAGATACAGCAAATATACCATATCTAGACGTTTTGTAGAAATTAAACTGTTTAGCTATGCTTCGTCAGTTTTCACATTTCAAGACAATGTATGTATCAACGCAATGTCTGTAACTTTGAAATTTGATGAGTTCAAATAACCACCTTCTTTTGGGAAATATCTGTGCTTGTCTTCTTCTGTGATTGAGGTTCTTTTTCCTAATACATTTGTACTATATCTATCAACATTCAAAGAAATGGCTCCGAATTATACGCACATTGGACGTTTGAGTAATATTTCATAGCATTAACTAAACCGTGCTCGGAGATAGTGAAATACCCAGATCATTTACAAAGCATGTATAAACTACCTATAAAAATAATTGTAGAATGTTGCAAACTGAAAAACTGTTTCCGATTCAAACCACTCTTGACCGAAGTCTTATTTAACATTGAAAACATAAGTCGAATTCCCAATATATTTCAAATTGAGAGAGAATATTTTGTTGTAATGACTACAAAGTGTCCAAAGGAACATGTAATAATCACATAAACATGTAATACCCGATATCTGAGAAAATGTGTCAACGTTTATGTTCCATTAAAAACTAAAACGTACACCTAATGATATCGTTTTCATGGTAACTATTTTACAAATTTACATTTATACCCCTTATTATCAAATAAACAAACTACCTGTTTTAGGATAACACTTGTTGGTACATGAAAATATACATTATTATTAATTACACAAGCGACTTGTTTCAGGAAAATAATACTTATAGTGAAATGAAAACAAACCTTATTTTTAAATATACAAGCTACCATTTTAAGGATTACAATGGTTTTCTTAAAATTGAAAATATGCAAGTATCCCATTTTCGTTGTTTGGTACTCATCACTTCGAACAAAAAGATAATGCTATATTGTTTTCGTTCATATCAACATTAATGCCAAAGATTTCAACGTAATTCAATTTAACATGTATGATCATTCAGAAATTTACAATTAATATAATGTAAACAAGCTTTCAAACACATTTTATCTAATCTAATTTAATATACCTTCAGTCGGACTTTGTGGTTAAATGTAATGTCTTGCAATAAATTAATTAATATATAAAATACTACAAAACAATTTATGTACCATTAACAAATTGATAAAAATGAACAGATTTACATGTGGAAAGACCTTGTAGTGACTTCTGTTGTTAAAAATGCTACCCTGCAAATTGATATATTGCGAAGGGAACTACACGAAATATGTTTCAACAGATATTTGTTTGAAGGAGATACAGTTTTACTTTTTAATCTGATTACGTATCAAAATAACACGACAGCTTACTGTTACGAGAGCTTACATATTTCTCAACATATTACATGAAATGTAACATGTCCATAAGTTAACTAATAGCAAACGCCAATGCCAATACTTTTCCCGTTTCAACGAAACCCTTGATGGCTTACCTGTACAAAGAATTGCACAAGGTTAGACACCCGTCTGGCCTGTTTACATCATTGCATGCATCATGTCGTCTCGGCGATAGTAAGGAATATGCCGAAGGGCATCTAAAAAACGAAGTATAGCGGAAGCCGTTTCTTTTTCACATGGCATTGGAGGAATCGCTGAGTATATATAAGGGGTATATCCCAAGTCAATCGTCAGTATTTTACACCGTTCACTGAGGTAAATAAACACAAAGCTACACGATTTCTGAAAAGTTCTCCTCATATTTACAAACCAATATGTGATATTATATTTGTTTAGTTAAATTTGGAAATTACAATTTAGCCTTATATTTTTAACTTTGATATATATATTTCTATATTTTGAAGCGAATTCCTTTAATGCCTTTCGCTTGACAGTATGCTTTGTTTTCTGTGTTACAGATATTCCGCCAATATGAGAACCGCCTGTGTCACCCTTCTTGTTGTCGTCGTCGCCCTGGGCCTCAGCGCCTGTCTTGGGCAGGAGGGGGATGATGTTTACGATGACGATAACTACTATGGTGTTCCACAGTATTCGAGTGGCGGATATGCGTCGAGTTACCCTCAGTATGGTGGAATGACGTACGGACAGGGATACGGACACGGCAAGGGATACGGCAAGGGATACGGAAATGGATACGGAAAGGGCTACGGAAGGGTTGAGAGCACTGTTATCCGTGCCCCCTACGCAGCGCCTATGCCAATGTATATGCCACCCCCACCTGTAATGCCCGTGGGAGGATTCGGAGGATTCGGAGGAGACGATGGCATTTTCGGTCAAAACAACGGTTTGAGTAAGTAGTCGAAATTTCTGAAGCAGATGTTTTATACTTGATTCTTTAAATCAATTTATAGAAAATAATGTTTTGCATGTCTGCTGTATTTTTAAACTCATAAAATGTTTTAAATGATTTTTATACTTCATATATGAAAGCAATAATTTATGATTTTTTTTTTATTATGATTACAAAATGTGAAATGGCTTGTTATGTGTAAGGAACTTTTAAACATTTCAACTTAAAATTAAAGTCTTAAATAATATTCACTTATATCATTGATATATATATATATAAACCTAACAGGTTTATTAACACCTATTACACAGACTTTGTAAAATATGTATTTAATAAATTTCGTTTCGCATTTTTCAGTCTTAATGCTTTTGCTTCTGCCATTACTGCTCAGCAACTCCAACGGAGGACTGCTCGGTTAATTGGTTTATCCACCATGTTATTTATATCTCTGCAACTACTATATATGTAAGTATCTCACAATCTCTATATGAAACATAGGATAAGAGTAAGATACAATGTAATTTACATTGAAGGAAAAGGAGCATACATACAGACCAATGTCTTATATTAATCTTTGGAAAGAAAAATTTCCTGAAATAGAATAAATTACAAATGTATAAATATTTCATGTAATGATATACATTCAAGGGCAAGCAACCCCTATTTTTACATTGAATAAATTATTTCAACACAAAATAAATAAATAAATATTCAAAGATACATGAATATATTTTAATCATATCAATAATGATTCTGTTTCTAATATGATGTGTTTTTCTCGTTTCAGATATCGCGCAATATCATGTTATGTTTGGTTCATCTGTGGAAATCCGTCTGTTCATTGTTGTATTTAAATATTATTATTGCTGCCGCTCATCATTCATTAATAAAAAAAACATGTACAATAAACATTTGATTTTGAATTAATTTATGATACATTCATATAGATTTTTGATATATGTTGTTTATTTCCAATTTTTTACGTTAAATATTTTGCTATAATTCAAGGGAATACATATTATTTCCCGCAACATTGAACACGATTTTAGTTTGACTACAATACAGCTTCTAGTTTCCATGAAAATGTATCTTCACATTTTTTTTTTGTATATATCATCGTTCAGTTTTATGAGTGGTAATTAATATGTATTGGTCTGAATTTTTAACAAAGTTTTCAGTACAAACAATGTGAATTCGAAATACCTATTATTGCTCACAAAGGTGAACAAGAGTTTATTTTCTAAAACACATTTTTCGTTTTCATAAAAATAGATAAATTCACATCGGGTTTTTTCATAAATGCATCATTATTCATTTTTTTGTATCGTAATATTTATTTCACTGTAACGAAAATGCGCACGATTAAACGACGTATGCCAGTGAAATGATGTCAAAAGTTCGAATCGGTTCCTGAAGCAGTAATGCGATATCAACAAACATCATGGTACTTGTTTTCACACCATTCACATTCCATGGAGTGTAACTTTTATCCAGCGCTAGGTTTACTAATTTACTCTGTTTTACAAGTTCTCTCCAAATCAGAAACCATATGCGTTATATACAAACTGAAACATCACAAGAAAAGAAAAAGTTCCTATTCCGAAATATTCTTGGAAATGAGAACATCCTGTCTACAACACTTTTAAGTATAAGTGATGCTACCATGGCAGTAACCTAGTTAGGGTATTTAAGAGCTGTAGTGTAATTAACATGTTTGAAATAACATGTATGTCATATAAACATGGACATATATATAATCTTGTTGTGTATTTATATTTAACAACAGATGTTTCCCATATTAAACACATGTTGCGAAGAATTTGCAGAATTACATAAATTCGGAAACGATAATACATACTATAAACAAGGACAGCGATTCCAATTGGTCGTACCTCGACTTATCCACTGCTGATCGTGCACTTAATTAAAACTGTTGCTATCAATGAATCGTTAATGCAGCAGTAAACCAAAAAGAAAAATACATTCTATATCACCAGGCAAAGTATCTTTTATCCAGATATTACAATTTCTCTTTGGAAAACTAAAAAATGGAAAGAAGAAGAAGTTAAACTGTTCCTCACGATTACAACTTGTACAGTAGTACCTTTACCTTAACCTATTCTTAACTTAGTAACCTTCTGTCAGTAAATAGTAACTATTGGCCGAGGAATTGTGCTAATATGAACTATAAGTTGTCAGCCATTCGTGATCAAACCCAATATTCATGTTATTCAACGCCATAGTCTCAGTAGCGCCTCCCAGTCCTTATCGGTTGGCTTGCCAAATATCTTGTCTAACCTAGCGCTATTTGCCTGTTATAGTCATTTAATGCATTCCCTGTAGCTCGTCCCGCATATTACCTTAGAGATAAGGGAGAGCCTTGATGTGGACACCAGTGTTATAGTTTGCAAGGCAGTGATTCTTTTCTGGTAATAAATTAATTAGATTATTTTGGGTAATATAAGCAAAGCGTACAACATACTAAAACATCACAGTTCATTTGTGAGATAAATAAGCTGAGCGGGAATTCGATAGTTTGGTTATCGACATACCTTAAAAGCAAAAGCAGAGTGTGTTTAATATGCTGAATTGGCTGACACGATATCTGGAGTTTCATCAGGATCTACATTGCTTTTTCATCGTTTTATTTCTATTTATTCATTCATTTAATAACAACAAGGAGATAATCTCAATCCATTTGCCAAAATAAATTTTCAGTTTATAAAAGTCAAATTTCCATCACGTACATACAAAAACAAACTTTTGAAAAAACCAACACCCACGTACACCTCTACTGGTCATGGATACAATAATAATAAAGTATATTTCTTCTCATAAGCTCTTACGGCGTATTAATATATAGCATGTGATAAGCAGAGCTTTAAAACAGTTCTTGTAATTAATTAATTCAACTGAGGGCATTAAAATGTTGAAATGCATATTTTATATATCCGTCCAATTTTAAAATACATTTTTATGGAACAGAATGCGAATGACGACCTGAAATAGTAGAAAGTGTTCCATTATAACTAGCTCACATTGCCACAGGTGGTATTCACTTCGCTTGGTTGTAAATATTATACCGAGAGAAGCTTAACACCCCTACAACTATGGTAAATTATCATACCAGAAATACAACTGCAAACAATGATGCAGAAGACGTTTACCCGTCAGGCACAACTGGAATGATTCTCGTTGTACTTTTAAACGGTCTCTATGTAAAATTTCCTTTGTTCGTTTTTTACGCTAGTTTAAAAAAAATTGAATTCGAATTATGATTTGTTGATAATTCTGTATTTTCCTGTTTTTCCTGTTTTTCTGTCTTAAATAATAAATATTTAGAACAGCCGACCTTCCACTGTAAAACCTGACCAAGTTTCAATTGTATTTGATTGTCAATAATCTAATTTCAGTGTCAATCGATAATGTTTGTGGCAGCAGATCAGATTTAATCTACCTTGCTATATTGCCGATGGGGTTTAGTTCTTTAACTGATGACATAGGTTTCGCAAACGTTGAATTACACGGTAATAAAACTGTAAATGTCATTTTATATTGCTCTGAATTAACAAAAGAAAAAGATACTGCTCGGCAGATATACATTATCATCTTACAATAAACAATATCATCGTACACAGAATGCTTGTCCATTAGGAACTTTTAATGAGATGAAAATATGTATGGAAATATTGAAATGAGATGAAATCGAGGTCAATATCAATTTATATGTCCATATAACCACATATTCAACAAAGAATTTTTGTCTTTGATAAAATATTATAATTAAGGATTAACATTCTATTTAGTTTAGGTTATCGGGTGATAACTACAATGGAACTCGAAGCCGATTATGATTAGGCCACCGTGACATGATACGACTAGACTAGGACTTATACGAACAAAATCGGCTGCATATCTTTAAAATAAACATCACATTGGTTTGTATGTTCGCTCTTAAACATGTAATCATAACTCATTAGCGATTATTCTTACTTCAAAGTTGATCTTTTCGGCTATTTTTAGCACAACTTGCAAAGTTGCGTAAGCCGATGCACTCATACAATACTTCACTCGCGCTCGTTAACTGTTATAATAAAATCATATCGTTGTCATTCCATTTACAGTTTTTCTCAACGTTTATATTTAATACCCAAAGATGTCCCGTTTGATTCCGGAACGCTATAATATGGCACAAACGGCTCGCAGTTTTGGAACTCTCCCGTATTTTTGTAGACTCCACGGCAACGGTAACTAGGCATAGCGTCTACAAAATCATAAACATTCGAAGCAATTTGATAATTTTGATTTTAACTTCAATCATTAGAAAACCCAGTTCTTGAACTAACTATCAGTATTTAGGCAGGCATAATTATGACATGTAGGTCATGTAAATTTATCGAACCCGTCCTGTGATTACCATTATCTACCAGTCTTATCGAGTGCAGTTGAAAATATTACGGCAAAATTGTTGTTTATCGAACGTTATTGTCAAAATTGAATTTACTATTTTATTTCTGGGTACTGTTTACACCATGTCATCAAAGTAAGAGTATGTAAATGAACACGTAGAAAAACACAAAATCCAGCCGTCCTGTCAGTCGGTGCAGTCATCAAAGAGTCGGGCGCTGTAAACAACGACGTCATCTGAATGTATAAATTTAACAATGTATTTATACATTTCAACAATGTATCTTTTGCATGAATACACTAATGAGTTGTACAAAACTGGTATCCCCGGTACTTCTGTTTACTATCGAAAATAGCAATGGAAACCCCCGGATTGTTGACGTACACATATGTACAAGATGTATGTATTACTAGGGGAACGAGAATGACTGTCGTTATCGAGTGATAATGACAATATAACCTCAACAAAGGTTATTGAGTCAATTACACTTGAAACTGTAAATATTGTATTTTATTGATAAATAAGTTGGATCGCGTGAGCACAGCGTCATGAGGAAAGTTCTGTATTTTTCATATATTATTTGACTTTATAATTAGTATATTGACTGATGTTTGCTTAAAATGTAACTAAATAATATAACACATTATTAAGTTCCATGATATATTATTCATGAGGATGAATGGAAATTTATTTCGTCTTATAATATGCTTCATAGCAAATTTGACTATCCTTCTAATGAGCCAGTATTAAAAACAAATATATGGTTATGTATTATAAAACAAAAACAAAAAAATGTATCATTCATTTTTAACAATAACAATTTTGTACCACATTCAGTATAATTGATTGTAATATTCAACGATTCTTTTACTCGACCAGTTTGTACTCCAGATAAATGATGACCAAACCTTTGTTCCACGCCGGCTTCTTATTTTGCTCTTGATCTCCTGTGATTATACTATGATACCAAGTCTTTTACACACCTCTTTTAATTTGGTAACTTTTACTGCTTTAGATATAAAACAATTACATAGTTTGCTATCACACACAACGATATTAAGAAGATAATGTATTTCAATGTTTATCACTTGTTATTTTATTAAATATTTCATTTATTTATTTATCATTTTTGTTTTTGTATAATTCATTAAATTATTATGAATGGTCGACCGGCAGAGTGGTAGCGTACTCACCTTACACCTAAATGAATGGGCTTGATTCCCTGATCGGACGTGAAAAGGTACAGGGTCACCTGCCCGTCCACTTGGGTGTCTCCGGGTATCCCGGTTTCCTCATACATTAGAATACCCTTGTGCGCTACATACTATACCACCAATGCCATAACGACTAATCAATTTAAGTTTCATAAATTTGTTTAATAATGTTGTATATTAAGCAAAGTTTGATTTAATAATTATCATACTTATGTGCCAGTGACAGGAAGTGTAAACAAAAATTATTTTTATTGATCATTTGGAATCGTTTTGTTCTTGTCACAAAATAATACATCGGGTTTCCAATACATTATATCAAAATTATATAAAAACCCAGCATCTGAGTTTTAATAACATCATACAGCTGGACTGACACATATCATCAAGTGATTTTTTAACGTATCGAAAATTCGTTTTTTAATTTGAAACTTTTCCGAAAATGTAAATATTCATATACTATTCTATTAATAATTATTAATATTTAATTGCCTATATTCAATGATTCTACACGTATTACTGTTTAGAATTTAAACGACTTAAAATGATTTCATGGAAAGATGCTACGTATAGGGAACAATGTTACTTTAAAGGCTAAAATAATTTAAATTACATACATCTCTTGACCATATCGAAGTGCTGCTGTCAACAAAGTGATACTGCTGTGAAGTAGAAGGAGACAGATATTGCAAGAAAAACGGGGAAACCAATAGATTATATTTATTTCGTATATGTGACTTATCGATAACAGTAAGATGTTTTAAGAATGAAATTTCTTTACAACATTCTACACTCTAAATCATAAAAAGTTGAAAAGGGATGATGTAAATACGCGGAAAGAACTAACCATGTTTTCAATTTTATCCATTTCCGGCGCAGTCGGTAACTCTTACTTTAGTTTGAGGTTATTTGACGGGTACACTGTTGCTGCACATACTGTTGTGTTGCTCTTTGAATACATTTCGGCTCATGGACCCGGGTTTTTTCGGAAAATGAGTGTATAAGTTATTGTAAGCTATTACTAAAATATTTTTTTGGGGGGAAATTCGAAAGTTTGCGCCTGTTAGGGGAATTACTGAATCAAATTTGTAAACGCAAATATCCTTAGTTATCGTAGATACAGCAAATATACCATATCTAGACGTCTTGTAGAAATTAAACTGCTTATCTATCCTTCTTCATTTTTCACATTTCAAGATGTATGTATCAACGCAATGTCTGTAACTTTGAAATTTGACGAGTTCAAATAACCACCTTCTTTTGGGAAATATCTGTGATTGTCTTCTTCTGTGATTGAGGTTCTTTTTCCTAATACATTTGTACTATATCTATTAACTTTCAAAGAAATGGCTCCGAATTATACGCACATTGGACGTTTGAGTAATTTTTCATAGCATTAACTAAACGGTGCTCGGAGATAGTGGAATACCCAGATCATTTACTATGGATGATAAAAACTACATTTAAAAATAATTGTAGAATTTTGCAAACTGAAAAACTGTTTCCGATTCAACCACTCTTGACCAAAGTCTTATCTAAAATTGAAAACAATAGGTCGAATTCCCAATACATTGTATATTTACAAATTTGTCATTGTTAGTAAAAAATATAAAAAGATGTTTTCATGATACGAACGCTACATGTAGGAGAAAATTTTGTTGTAATGACTACAAAGTGTCCAAAGTAACATGTAATAATCATAAAAACATGTAATACCCGATATTTGCTGAGAAAATGTATCAACGTGTATGTTCCTTAAAAAAACACCGTACACCTGATGATATCGTTCATGGTAACTATTTTACAATTTTACATTTATACCCCTTATTATCAAATAAACAAACTACCTGTTTTAGGATAACACTTGTTGGAACATGGAAATATACATTATTATTTGATACACAAGCGACTTGTTTCAGTGAAACAATACTTATTGTGAAATGAAAATAAATCTTATTTTTAAATATAAGTATCCCATTTTTGTTGTCTGCTACTCATCACTTCGAACAAAAAGATAATGCTATTTTGTTTTCGTTCGTATCAACATTAATGCCAAAGATTTCAACGTAATTCAATTTAACATCTATGATCTTTCAGAAATTTACAATAAATACAATGTAAACACACTTTCAAACACATTTTATCTAATCTAATTTAATGTACCTTCAGTCGGACTTTGTGGTTAAATGTAATGTCTTGCAATTAATTAATTTATATAAAATACTACAAAACAAGTTATCTAAATAAAAAATTGATAAAAATGAATAGATTTATATGTGGAAAGACCTTGTAGTGACTTTCATTTGATCTGTTGTTAAAAATGCTAGCCCTTCAAATTGTTATATTGCGAAGGGAACTACACGAAATATGTTTCAACAGATACTGTTACGAGAGCTTACATATTTCTCAACATTTTACATGAAATGTAACATGTACATAAGTTAACTAATACCAAACGCCGACGCCAATACTCTTCCCGTTTCTGCTTACCTGTACAAAGCATTGCACAAGGTTAGACACCCGTCTGGCGTGTTTACATCATTGCATGCATCATGTCGTCTCGGCGATAGTAAGGAATATGCCGAAGGGCATCTAAAAAACGAAGCATAGCGGAAGCCGTTTCTTTTTCACATGGCATTGGAGGAATCGCTGAGTGTATATAAGGGGTTTATCCCAAGTCAATCGTTAGTATTTTACACCGTTCAGTGAGGTAAGTAAACACAAAGCTACACGATTTCTGAAAAGTCCTCATATTTACAAACCAATATGTGATATGATATTTTTGTATAGTTTATATTTGGAAATTACAATTTAGCCTTATATTTTTAACTTTGATATATATATTTCATATTTATATTTCTATATTTTGAAGCAAATCCCTTTAATGCCTTTCACTTCACAGTATGCTTTGTTGTCTGTGTTACAGATATTCCGCCAATATGAGAACCGCCTGTGTCACCCTTTTTGTTGTCGTCGTCGCCCTGGGCCTCAGCGCCTGTCTTGGGCAGGATTGGGATGATGTTTACGATGACGATAACTACTATGGTGTACCACAGTATTCGAGCGGCGGATATGCGACGAGTTACCCTCAGTATGGTGGAATGACGTACGGAAATGGATACGGAAAGGGATATGGACACGGCAAGGGATACGGAAAGGGATACGGAAAGGGCTACGGAAGGGTTGAGAGCACTGTTATCCGTGCCCCCTACGCAGCGCCTATGCCAATGTATATGCCACCCCCACCTGTAATGCCCGTGGGAGGATTCGGAGGATTCGGAGGAGACGATGGCATTTTCGGTCAAAACAACGGTTTGAGTAAGTAGCCAAATTTCTGAAGCAGATGTTTCATACTTGATTCTTTAAATAAATTGAAAGAAAAAAGTGTTTTGCATGTCTGCTGTATTTTTTTTACTTATTTGTAAACAAAATGCTTTTTAAATGTGCTAAATTTTCTATGTAATATTGGAGCAAATTTTACTGCATATCCCTTGTATATTGCTCATTTTAATGTTACTCAATTGAATAACTTTAAAAAGAGAAATGAAAATAACTTACATAAAAAGGTATGATGCGACAACATAAAAAACCTGTCATGTTTCTCAAGACGGCAAAAATGTTCAATAAAATGATTTTATTAACAAATGAATAAACCTAGCAAGAAAACTGTCCCGAAGTGAAGAAAAGCATTTTAATTTCTATCAGTTATTTTTATAAACTGACCTTTATGACGGGGTGTTCATTTTTGGTTACCAGACAAGCGAAAATCTTCAATCGAACTTAATTCAACTAAATGTGTGAAACCTAAAAAAAACACCAAAAAACCCCAACGAAGCTGCAGCCATCTTTGTTTCAATTAAGTAGCTTATGGTGTTCCAGAGGCTATATAGAAAATATTAATATTTTTCTTTTAAAAGTGTGACATATCGGATAGCAACACGTTTTAATAATCAGTGTGTTATTAAATCTGTTGGGAGCTTAAATAACTTAAGCTCATAAAATGCTGATGCAGAGAATGGGGAATGTGTGTAATGAATGAATTGAATATTTTAATCAAAATATTAAGTTGGCCTGAAATCATATTTATTAGTAATCAATTTGCATTGTACCTGAAATATGTCAAAACTCCTTGCACTAAATCGTATAAATACTTATTAATTTCGTTTCGTATTTTTCAGTCTTCCTGCTTTTGTTGCTGCCATTCCTGCTCAGTAACTCCAACGGAGGACTTCTCGGTTAATTTGTTATTCAACATGACTGTTATATCTGTCTCTACAACTACTATATATATGTAAGTATAACGCAATCTCTATCCAAAACATTCGCTAAGAGTAAGATACGGCGTAATTTTGAATGCATAAACACTAACTTATTTGCTCAATCTTTGAAAACAAAATCTCAAAAATGGGACGAATAATACATGCATAAACATTAATGAAATAATTTATATTCAAAGGCAAGCAACACCGATTTATTTATAAAGATAGGTATTTTTTTAAATCTCTTAGAAAAGAAAAGAAAAAAACAGTGTGTATTCTTGCAGTTGTAATTCATTTGACATTGACGCACATTAAAAATGATCCTGTCTCTAATATGATGTTTTTACTCGTTTCAGATCTCGCGCAATATCACGTTATGTTAGGCTGAACTGTGGAAATCCGTCTTATCATTGTTGAATTGATGTATTTAAATATCATTTTTGTTGCCGCTCATCATTCATCAATAAAAATTGTACAATAAAACATATGATTTGGACTTAATTTATGATACATATATATGGATTTATGATATATTATTATTTTCCATTGCTTATTTTTAACATTTTGTTATAATTTAGGGGAATATATATTATTGCTCACAAAATTGAACGCGATTTCATTTTCTAAAAAACAGTTTCTCATTTTTACGAAATACATCTTTATATTTTATCATAAATGTAGCAACGTCAATTTTATGAGTGATAATATGTAATGCATTGGATTTTGATTAAATGTTCTGTACAAAAACAATGTGATTCGATATATTTTTTCACATATAATCAACACGATTATAGCGTTTCTCGATTTCAATTTGATCTTGAAATATAATCGATGGCATATCTGCCTATTTCCATTGCTATTGTTGAAAAATGTATTACAATGTTCAAATATGAAACGATGACCGATTAAATACGAAGAGATGATTTCAAGAAATTGAGAAGCAGTCAAGCTGTATTTCATGAAAAAAAAATCGATTTGTTGACGAGTGACATGCTACTATTTGATATAAAGTAATGAATGTGCTGTTTTCACCAACTAGCGCCCGTGGTATGATATACATAATGAAATAACTAATGCATTGTTATTGTAATATGTTACTAGGGTAATCATGACGTTCCATTGACTTATAGATTTAATAACCGATCACAGTTGTTCTGAGTTTCATCAGACATTAAAATCATGTGGTTACTTATCAAATATGACAAATTATAAGATGCTAAACATATTCCCACATTCTTCATTCGTTGGATCATTTTCACGTGGAGATCAATGTTTTGTGATATTGACTATTCATTACTTTTTGAGTTTCTATTTTAGAAACATTCTGTCAATATTCTCTTCAAGATGTCACTTCAATTGCTCTCTGCCAAAATGCAGTATTATTCTCTTGGTTATTTTATTATATTTCATTTTAATAATGAAAAGAGCATTATTGCATATGTAATATGATGTTTAAGGAATTTTATATTGGTGAATATGCCTCAGTCAATATATCCTTTCGAGTCCATATAAATACAAATTACCTCAAACACATTGATAAATATCACACCACATAAATTCTATATAACACAGCAGTTACATGATTCATTGCTATAACGTAGACAGAATAGAACGATAAATGCTACAACTTATTAACACGAAGTAGGAGGAACTGAACTCGGCCTAGACACGAGATGATAGCAGGATTCTAAGAGATTCCAAAACAGAATATTGTAAAATATGCAAACTAAAAAAAGTGATAAAAAACATTGTTACAAAAATCCATTAAGTACTGTTTTGTTATCTTCGAACAGGTTGGGTTATTACGGATTGATATGCATGTTCTTGACATTTACGATGATATGAAACTCAATTATTTACATAAATATTCAATGGCGGAAGAAGCCCATCAAGGATAATTTATTGATAAACAACTTTTTTTTTACCATTATGCATACATTTATATCTGTTCTTATCGTTATATTTAAAACAAAACTAAACATTCTATTGCATGCATCTGTCTGTGTGGTTTCGTTTCGTTTCCTTCTTTCCTCAGCGTTGGTTGCTTTTTCCGCCAGACGACAAACAACAACCAGAAATTATTTGGGAACTTTCCTCTTAGTTTGTATTTATTGCATCATTGACTCCAACATCACTCCATCATACGATGGAAAATACCCAAAACTTTACCAGCGGGACTGAATGCACGCCAAATAGTTCCCTGTGTTATGATCTCCTTTAAACATTTTGAGTTGATTAGTTCATTTAGTGGCTGTACAACGAAATGTTGACACTGATGATTATGTTAAATTCTTGTATCTAATCTATCTAATTTAGAAATCCGTTTTTTCGTTAGTGAATTGCCCCGAAATCATTATTTCGTTAGATATATGTGCGTTTTCTTCATTTTAATAACTAAGTTGCTGTAGTTTTTATGAAATTCATGATTGTTTGTTTCCATAACGAATCATAACGCTGAACAGCGTTATAAAGACGGATTAACATTACGCATATGTTTTCTAATCATTGTATTTACTCCTCGTGGTATATAAGGGTAATTTAGCAAAAAATATCGATGATTAAATATGCAAATCTACTGTATAGCGTTTTGTCACATTTAGAGTAAGCAAGGGTCCCAAGTTAAATGTCAACAATTTAATTATCAAAACAAATAATAATAACAGAATCTTTAAAAACAGCATCAACTAATACGTTCGTTTATCCATTTTAAATACCTTGAAGTTCAACAACGTATACATTTATATGCATCTTCTTCAGGGATATTAAACACTGCCAGGAAGATATGTGTGCATCAAAAACATATTTCAACAAAATTCTTGAAAGAGCATAAATATTTTAAAAAATAATATCAGTTTTCTTTAGTTCTGTTATGTCAATGTTTTGATAATGTTCTGATTGCTTAATTTTTGTAATTTGTGTGCAAATACCCAATCAACATTGCATGTTCTGTCATTGGTTAATTGTATTTTTCTCATAACCACTATATATTTCCTCACTTCTGATTCATTTGATTACCCTGTTAGAAGTGTTGTAACACCCTGAATGTCATTTCGTTGGTCGATGTCCTAATAATGACGTCAGAAAACAATGCATTGTGACGTCATCTTCCCTTGACGACGACATAGTTCATTGAAAGTGTTTTCCCGATCGGAAATAGGAAATAAGGCATTCCCAAGAGAAACATATGATTTGCTAAATATATCATAAGGTCCCCAAACTCGTAAAAGTGGACTATCATGTGTATCTAACGCTCAGTAAACCTCGTGTCTTTATTCAATTATAAAATTAACAAACTCGAATTCGATATACGTGCATCATATTTATTTCGAATTAATCTAAATTTGGATCAGATGGTTATGATTGATAGATAATTATGGATTAATACACTGTTTTTCAGTTACGCCCAAACGTTCATACCTTGACCATGATTACAATAGTATCATTGACAATTAAATATCTGCAACTATCCCATTTTTATTTATTATGTTTCTTATACATTTGTACTTAGTTAAAGGATCATCTTATGGAAATTAATCCTGTCCTTCATAGATGTATCCTTGAGTAGAGTAAGATGTTTGCAGGAAAGTTATTTAAATAGAATAATATATATCTTTCTGGATACTTTTGTAAAGTTTGTATAGATGGAGTTATTATACCTTTGCACAAGGAAGATGGAAAAAAGGCGTTCATAATAACAGGCGAATCACATGAATTAGTCACTTTCGAATAAGCGAGTGTTATTTCGGACGTCCAGTTTGGGTTTGAGCCTGCTATTTTTATCATATATTGGATACTTGTAGCTTAATTATCAGTATGTTTTACGATGACAAAAATGCGTGTTGATATACAAATGAACTTATAGGGACCACGGAACCAAATCAAAAATAGATTGTGAGTTTTTCCCTTTTGGGCAGAAGATTTAATAGGAAGGTGAATGCATCGGGGCCTGCTGGTTGGATATTTAGGTGGCAGAAGTTTTAAAAGTTCAAATAGGCAGATTTTTTTAATATTTTATTTACAGTTGTGTGAGATGATATTCTTCAAAATGAGGGCAGGTAAACCAGTGTGGATAACCCCATTGAACCAGGACAGTGGTAAACGTTAACACTATCGTCTACGGAAAATCATTTGGTACTGCGGTGCCTAAAGTTATAAAAGAACTATTGTATACGAAGGTATTTTATACTATTACACATGCTCTGTTAAGTTAAGTCGTTTGTTAGTCTTGATTTAAATGACTGTCATGTATTCAATACATGTTGCATCATTACAATAACAATGTAACTTTCATTTCCATTACCACATTTTTTATGCATTTCTTTACATATATCTGTAGTATTATCAAATATCATATACAAATGTACTAACAGTTATAAAAGAACTATTGTATACGAAAGGTATTTTATAGCTTTACACATGTTCTAGAAAGCTGATACAATAGGTCGATTTTTCAACGTTATTTATATTGATTATGGGGGGAGTGTTAAGTCGTTGGTTAGTCTTGATTTAAATATCTCTAATGTATCTTAAACATGCCAGATCATTGCAATATCAATGTATCTTACATTTCCATTACCACATTTTTATGCATTTATTTACATTTATAAAGCCACTAGTTTGTTAGAAAGGTGAAAAGGATGTATATAAGTACACAGTACTTGTTTCTTTATCATGTTTGTTTATGTTATTTGTACTTTTTATGCCAAGTAATCCATAACTTGAACGAATACAGTTTTAAAGCAATTACAGACGTGGGTATATGTGGAACCGAAATCGTGAATATTCGTTTACATTTCCATAATATGGTTCTGATTAAGTACGCAGAAGATTCTGAGTGTTGGTCCTGTCTTGCTCTACAAATAAATAGATTATTTTCACTGGTTTTTAACCTTGTTGAGTATAAAGAATATAGTCAATAATGCTATGGTTTATTTCGAACTTGATTTTACATAGCAAGATTACTTTGATGAGTACATTACTGGTTAAAATTGTTAAAAATCGGTAATTATATTCTGTTAGCATGCTATAATAAACTACTAGAGACAGCTGCTTTGAATCCTTTTTTTATGCATAACGGATACTTTAATGTCGGATCATTACAATATTAATGTATCTTACATTTCCCTTACCACATATTGTTTATGCAGTTGTTCCCATATACCTGTAATATTATCAAATATTAGTCATTTATAAGGCCACTTGTTTGTTAGAAAGGCGAGAAGGATGTATATAAGTACACATTACTTGTTTTTTCAGTTGTAGAATGTTGCAAACAAAAATGTTCCCGATTCAAACCACTCTTGACCAAAGACTTATCTAAAAATTTAAAAAAGGTCGAAATCCCAATATATTTACAAATTTGTCAATGTTAATAACTAAATAAATATATTTTTATTATATGAACTTTACATGTGTTTGTATCGTTTTGTTGTAATGATTAAACAGTGCTCAAAGGGACATGTGATCATCATAGTACCATGCAATACCCGATATTATCTGGGAAAATGTGTCAACGTTTATGTTCCATTAAAAACTATAAACGTACACCTAATGATATCGTTTTCATGGTATCTATTTTCGAGTTTTAGGATAACACTTGTTGGAACATGAAAATATACATTGTTACTAAATATACAAACTACCTGTTTTAAAATAACACTTGTTTTTGTAATTTGTTTTTTATTTTCATTTTTATATGCAATTTACATCTTCATCAAATTAGCAGATATCATAATCATCATTCATCATAAACAATAGCCTCATTACCAACACATCTCATCATAATTCTCATCATCTTTATTTTTTATGTAAAACATAATCTCATCATATTACATACAATGCATCATCATCATCATCATCATCATCAAAGCAATAGTATTCAATATACTTCCTTTCTGTTTCGATTCATCATAATGTCATTGTATCGTCATAATCATACAGAGAAAAAATACAAAGCAACACTGAGTCATTACCATAAATATTTAATCACATCCTCATCAGCATCATTCATTACCGCATGTCATCCATACTCTTTATCTCATCATTCCTACACATTATATTTTGATCACCTTTAACATGTCACATGACTCTCACATTCCGACATTTACATGAATGTATATTGCACTTTATTGGCTGGACAGACAATAGAATGTAGGAAGAATTAAAGACGTTTAAAGAAAAGAAAAGAAAAATAGAAAAAAATTAGAAACAAAGTGGAAGAAAAGGTTGGGAGGTAGACAAGACATAATATTTGCAGCTTTGCCAAGGACTGGGAGAAACCTACTTGATACATAAATAACAATAACACTGGTACTAATAATAGTAATTTACAAGTAAAAAAACAACAAGAGTGCTCTATATTATAAATCAATTAACTTTTTCCATTTACGCCATTCAATAACAAATTTTTCCTTCGCAGAATCGTCCTTACCTGTTGCAATATATTTTTGAACTCTATAATTGTCTTTAATTATGTTAATTAATGAATTCATATGTAAAGAATTGTGTAAAGACCTCGTTCTGATTATGTCCTGCTTGATAATAATGATAATTTCATGTTCAATCCTGCCTGTTGACAGGAGGATGATTAAAAGATAGCAATCCAAAGAGAAAATATATTTTGTTTATTGAAAAAGGAATGAGTATGGTGCGCACAACTGTGCGATTTAACAATCGTTCGCCCCGTTGTGCGCTTCTCTCCGCACATCTGTGCGATATGGTACAATTTGTTGATCAATATTACGGAACGGAAAAAATACGGAATGCTCGTATGCAATAATGTACACTGTATATATCACTGTAATTTCTCATCACTATAATCAGAGACGTTTACGTCTCTGCTATAATATAGAGTATGTACAAGTTTACAATGCGTATAATATAGTATACAGCGACCGTTAGACTGTCAAGAACGGGTTAGCTCCTCGGTAACAGAACACAGGTAAATAACAATTTGATGAGTGACCGGAGTTTTACCTGGACTGTACTTGACACATAGAACTGATATATGATACCGTATGACCGTTATGAAAACTCAACTGGACGTTTAATATTTGTTATTTGCATTCGTTTTGGTCTATAGCTCCCCTTCATCTGGTTTTCACACCTTGGCGAGTTACGTAATTAACGGTCCAGGTACAAAGTGGCAATGTTTACCTGTGTAGCCGAGACTGTGTTGTAAATTTACACGTGTCGATAAAGTTCGTTTAAAAAGCCCACAAAACACCATTTATTTTAAATTCTTTTTAAAAAGTATAGACAGAAAGATAAGCTTATAGATGTAGCTAGAGTATAGAAACATACTAAAAAATCTAATTTTATGTTCAAACACGAAACCGTATATATTGTCAAGCCATTCCTTAATTTACACCAACCACGATTGTTATCGCCCAACGTTGGTCGATCGTCCGCACAAATGCGCGCAAGGAATGATCGTCCAATTTTTTATCATTCGCACTTCGTGCACACATCGTTCACACATCGTGCACACATCGTGAGCACACCGCACATCGTGTAACGTTGTGCAATCCCACAACTGTAATAGCATTTCAAAACTTTGTAGTAAATTCTGTACTTCATTACTTTTCAACAAAATATGAGTTTCTCTTTCAGAATTACATAAAATACAAAGAGGGGAGGTAACCAGGCCAATTTTACAAAGTGTTGTCAGGATGTGATGAACCACTCGAAACTGAAACCACTGAAGCTTTGTATTTTTTGTAGCATGGAAAGGAATTTTTATTTTTTTTGCCCACTCTGTATCAATTATATCATCAAAGATTTGGTTCCATTTCATTTTACCAGTTGGTATTGCATTATTCCTAATCAAATCATTATAAAACATTTTCGAACCTCTGGCCTACTTGAAAAAAAAGGTTGTATTTTTACTGGTATAAAGGGGGCAACTATGTTGGATTTAGTTAGATCATAAGACGAGATAAACCCCTTAAGTGGAGATGTGAAAACCCATTAAGGGTATAAAAACAACCTGCAGAAGCATCTTTACAAACATCGTATGTTAACCACGCCTTTCTTATACCAATCCGTGTAAAAAAATGTTTTTCCCCCAATACATATGTTTTTGTTATACCAAAGTGGTATTTTCAAGAGTAACTCATCCTTTCCTAAATTGTCCTTTCGCAAACTGTATTTATACCATGATGTAAAAACATCTCTCCAAAATTGGTTTTTACATTTATTCTTGCATAATTGTATATATTCACTACCACAATTTGCTAGCAAATCAGTATCAGTATGAGTTTCCAAGATAGCCTGCCATTTCTCAGTAGTTTGGAATAATCTTAATCTTAACTTAATTTTAAAAAACAAATGAAAGCATCTATATTAATCATCTTTAGTCCTCCATAGTCTTGAATGATAACATCTCTCTTAATTATTTGAACAGGATAGAATTCAACTTTTCAGAATGTTTTCATTTGGATTTGGAAGTGAAATAAAAAGGTGATTAAACTGTAATACCAGCAGTGATTTAATTATATGAATTCTACCAGTAGGTGTTAAAGACCTTCTATTCCAGGTTTTTAGTAATGTTTTTAGTTTAATTAGTTTTTTGTCAAACTTCATCTTTGGAATTTCATGAAGATTAACACTAAACTCAATTCCCAAAAGTGTAGATTTTCTTCTACCCAACTGTAACTGGAGATTCGGTAAAAAGGTTTCATCACAACTTTTTATTACCAATCCAAACTACTTGTGTTTTTTTTACATTTATTTTCGATCCCGAAGTTTTGGCATACTCATTAAGTTCATCAATTGTTTCTGTCAGAGATTTTTCTGATTCATCTAAGATAAGTGAGGTATCATCTGCATATTGGGATGCTAATATTAGACAATTATCAATTTCTATAACTTGGATGTTATCATTATTTCGTAATCTAAGGGCCAAAATTTCAACACAGAGTATAAATAAATATGGGGCGATCGGGTCCCCTTGACGACAACCTCGTTTAATATTAAGAGAAGACGACAGATTACCGCCCTAATTAATGACTGAATAAGCATTTTTATATAAAGTTTTAAATACTATTACCAAATCCAAAGAAATCTTAGACTTTATCAATAAAAACCCAAGACACTGAATCAAAAGCTTTCTCAAAATCTAACGTCAATAACATTCCAGAAGTATCATTTCTTCAGTATATTGCATTATATCATATATGAGCCTTGTGTTTACACCTATATACCGCCCTGAAAGAAAACCAGTTTGATCCCTATCTATTAACTTGTCCAAAACAATTCTTATCTATAATACCTGATACAATTTTGTAAACAATATTTAACATTGATATAGGCCTCCAATTTCTAATAAAATGTCTTGGTTTATCTGCCTTTGGTATACAAGTAATAATTCCCTGCCTTTGAGTTATAGATAATCCNCTTTTTTTTATTCTTCATGTGTTTTAATGTTTTACCAGTTTTAGAATAACACTTGTTGAAACATGAAATTATACAAGCTACCTGTTTTAGGATAACACTTGTTGGAATATGAAAATATACATTATTATTTAATACACAATCTACCTATTTAAAAATAACGATGCTTTACGTAAAATTGAAAATATACCAAGTATCCTCTTTTCGTTGTTTGTTACTCATCACTCTGAACAAAAATATAATGCTTTTTTTGTTTTCGTTGTTCAACATTAATGCCAAAGATTTCATCGTAATTCAATTTAACATGCATGATCATTCATCAGTAAACAGTATCCATTAAGTATAAATACAATGTTAACACGCTTTCAAACACATTTTATCTAATCATATTTACAATGCCTTCAGTCGGACTTTGTGGTTAGTCTTGCAATTAATTAATTTATATAAAATACTACAAAACCAGTTATCTACCATTAAAACAGTGATAAAAATGAACAGATTTTATATGTGGAAAGACCTTGTGCTAGCCCTGCAAATTGATATATTGCGAAGGGAACTACATGAAAAATGTTTCAACAGTTATTTGTTTGAAGGAGAAACAGTTTTACTTTTTAAGCTGATTACGTATCAAAATATCACGACAGCTTAGTGTTACACGAGCTTACATATTTCACAACATTTTACACGAATGTAATATGTCCATAAGTTAACTAATATCAAACGCCAACGCCAATACTCTTCCCGTTTCAGCGAAACCCTTATGGGCTTACTTATACAAAGCATTGCACAAGGTTAGACACCCGTCTGGCGTGTTTACATCATTGCATGCAAGTCATGTCGTCTCGGTGATCGTTAGTAATATGCCGAAAGGCATCTGAAAAACGAAGTATAGCGGAAGCGATTTTTCCCCCCCAAATAGTACTTGAAGAATCGCTGAGTGTATATAAGGGGTATATCCCAAGTCAATCGTCAGTATTTTACACCGTCCAGTGAGGTAAGTAAACGCAAAGCTAAACGATTTCTGAAAAGTTCTCCTAATATTTACAAACCAATATGAGATTTTTTAGTTTATATTTGGAAATTACAATTTAGACTTTTCTTTTTTTCTTTGATATATATATTTCATATTTATATTTCTATGTATTGAAGCAAATCCCTTCAATGCCATTCGTTTTACAGTATGGTTTATATTATTTTTTTACAGATATTCTACCAATATGAGAACCGCCTGTGTCACCCTTTTTGTTGTCGTCGTCGCCCTGGGCCTCAGCGCCTGTCTTGGGCAGGATTGGGATGATGTTTACGATGACGATAACTACTATGGTGTTCCATAGGTTTCGAGCGGATATCCGATGGGATACGGAGGTGGATACGGAGGTGGATACGTCGGTGGATACGGAAAGGGATACGGAGGCGCTGTTGTCAGTGCCCCCTACGCCGCTCCTATGCCAATGTATATGCCACCCCCACCTGCAATGTCCGTGGGAGGATTCGGTGGCGATAGTCTTTTCGGTGAAAACAACGGTTTGAGTAAGTAGCTAAAATCCGGATTCAATGATTCAATTCCTCAAATCAATTAAAAAAAAAAATTGTTTTGCAATACAAACCGTATTTGTAAACAACATGCTTTTAAAAAAGTATTTTTACTGCTGTCAGGTATTTTCATAAACTGATTTTTTACTAGTAATTAATTTTCATTGATCTGAAAAATATTAAAACTACATGCACCGACTTTATATTTATTAATTACGTTTCGTATTTTTCAGTCTTCCTGCTTTTGTTGCTGCCATTCCTGCTCAGTAATTCTAACGGAGGACTCCTCGGTTAATTTGTTATCCAACATGTTATATCTGTCTCTGCAACTACTATATATATATATATATGTAAGTATGACGCAATCTCCATCCGAAACATTCAATTGCTTAGAGTAAGATACAACGTACTTTTTATGCATAAACATTTACTGATTTATTCGATTAATCTTTAAAAATAAACTCTCCGGAATGGAAGACATAACCATGTATAAACATTAAAGAAAATAATTCACATTCAAGGGCAAGCAACACCGATTTGTATTTAAATACAAAAAAAAACCTTTAAAAATAGAAATACAAAAACGTATCCTATCTTGTATTTGTAATTCAATTGACATGAACGAACATTAATAATCATCATGTCTTTAATATATTGTTTTTCTCGTTTCAGGTCTCGCGCAATATCACGTTATGTTAGGCTGATCTGTGGAAATCCCTCTGTTCATTGTTGTGTTTATGTATTCAAATATTATTGTTGTTTCCGCTCATCATTCATCAATAAAAATTGCACAATTAAACATCTGATTTGGACTTAATTTATTATACATACATTTCCCGTTGTTTATGTTAAACATTTTGTTATGATTTAGGGGAATATATATCACTATTTAAAAATTAGAACACGGTTGTGTTTTCTCAAATACAGTTTCTCATTTGCATGATATATTTCTTCATATTTTATTACAAATATATCATCGTTCAATTTTATTTGTGGTAATATGCATTGTCCTAGCTTTTAATAAAATGTTCTGGAAAACATATATTTGAACTGATATGCCTATTATTATTCACAATAATGGACACGATTTTAGTTTAGCGTTATTCGATTACAATGTGATCTTTAAATTAGTCGATGACAATTGTTTCAATTACTTACATTGAAAAGTTTATTACATTGCACAAATATGATACGATGAATGATTAAATACGAAGAGATGTTTTAAGGAAAATGAGGAGATGTTTTTTTTCTGAAAAAAAGAAATTCGTTATGTTGACGAGTCACATGCTACCTGTTAAGCTGACGGTATTGCAAGACAAATATGCTGTTTTATAAACTTATTCCTGTGTTATAAAATACACAATGAAATGCACATTGCATTATTGTTGTGATATGTTACTAGTGTAATCATAACGTCTCAATTGACTTATAATTCAATAACCGATCACAGTCGCTGTTGGTTTCATCCAACAAAAATGAAAAGTTACTTATTAAATATGACAAAATATTAGATGACAAAGTCTCCTACATCCTCCATTAAATGGATTGTATTCACGTGGAGGTCGATGAATTGTGACATTTACTTGGAGTTACTATTTTTAAAAACAGTCGTTCAATATTCTCTTTAAGATCTAACTTCAATGCAGTAATCTTCTCTTGAGGATGTCATTACCTTTCGTATCTGTATTAATAATAAAAACAGCATAATTTCAATTATTATAAATAATCAAATAAAATGTTTTTCGGTGAATAATCTTTTTTCTCGTTCAAATAACCACTAATAACATAAAATAAGAATTACGCGTAATTATATGTCTCGTCTGTCCCCACTTTGTGCATAAGATTCAATGTGTCAAGCATTGTTAGTTTCAGCCGAAGTTCGGAATTTTATATTTTATAAACAAGTTTGGCAATACATCAACATAAAGATAAAAAAAGGCACAAGTGCTAATTGTAATGGGAGCTGGCAATTACAGATGTCCCCAAAACTAATCACACATTCAGAAAAAGAAATGTTAATAGGTGAACGGAAGTCATGAACATACCAAATTTGAGCAAAATCAAAATATATGTGAATTTCGACCAGTCATGCAGGCGCCGGAATACAAAGACTGTCTTGTCAGATCAGAAAACGGAGGCCAAATTTGATTGAAATCGACCAATAACTGAATTGCGAGCAATCAGAAGCCAGTATAGGTGACCATTATGTCAACGTAGAAAATGAATAATGTGGCTGAGTTTGCAGTGACAAAATACACATATATCCAAAATTTGAGCGAAATCAAACAATATATGAATTTCGACCAATAGGAAGCCAACATACGGCAACCATGTTGTCAAATCACAAACTGGACGCCGCAATTGAGTTTGCAATGCTAAAATACATGTATTTTTCCAAATTTGATTGTAATCGAACAATAACTTACTTTTGACCAATCAGAAACCCTTATAAGGTGGCCATTTTGTCAAATCAGAAAACGGATGTTGCAGCTGAGTTCACGGTGACAAAATACACATTGTATAAGTAATTAATAACAAAATGCAAAGATATAAGTATAATCAGGGTTCGGTTATGACAGCACATGTACTTTGTGAGAATTTAAGCTCAACGGAAAACTTTAACAATGCCCAATTAATTACCAATTAATTAACAAAGTCCAATTAACAGGAAATTTTTAGTTCAAATTCTGGATCTGAAATGTGCGTTTGGATGGTTATATATACATACAAGTATATTCCATGTTCCATTATGATAGTTTTTGTACTAAGAGAAAAACATAGGTAGCAGAATACAGTAGAAATGGCCCGACTCTGATAAACAAGGCACATGTCGAGGAAATGTAAACACAGCGGATTTACCCTACACAACACATGTATACATGTATATATATTTGTAAACTGCATTACATTTACAATACATATAAAGCACTGAGAAGTGTATAAACCTCTTTTTTCTATGTATGTCACTTGTGTGAAAACCATGGTTACCACATCAAAAATTACCAAAAAATGCCAAAAAATGCTATTTTTAACCCAAAATTTGACCCCCGCAAGTAGTAATTTTTTTCCTAAGCTCTGTCTGAAATTAAAGATTACCTACCTGGTTGCAGAATTATCTGGGTCGCAGTAAAATTGTAGAACTTGATTTTTTGCAATTTTGCGTCGTGTGCTGTTGTCAAAATTTTACCTCCTGTAAAGCTAGCTTTTCATGTGTACGCACCCTTTCGTATTATGGCCAAAATTTTATTCTCGAACCAAAGAAATCTTCTTTCTTTTTTACAAATGTGAAGCTCACATAGCCCACTTCATCATGCTTATACCAATTTTAGTACAGTTTTATTTTTATATTTTTTTTTACATATCATTATACAGGGGTTAGCCATTTAACAAAAATATCACCCATGGCCACAACCCTCTACTGTACTCTGCTACCATAAGCTTAATTTGAAGCTTAACGGAAAACTTTAACATGGCCCAAATAATTAACAAAGTCCAATTAACAGTAATTTTTTGTTAAAACTCTGAATCTGAAATGTGCATTTGCATGGTTATATAGATATACAAGTATATTCCAGGTTTCATTATGATAGATTATGTACTTAAAGAGCTCAATGTGAAGCTAAACGGAAAACTTTAACATGGCCCAATTAATTAACAAAGTCCAATTAACAGTAAATTTCAGTTCAAATTCTGGATCTAAAATGTATGTTTGGATGGTTATATATAGATAAAAATACATTCCAGGTTCCATTATGATAGCTTATGTACTTAGAGAGAAATTTAGAGTTTAACAGAAATTTTGACTCCGGTAAGGCCGGAAAAGTAACGCCTATGTCTCGCTTCGCTACTCCGTCGCAGGCGAGACAAAAATGATAATCATCACAAGACACAACTGTTTCATAACATGGTAGTTATATGACTCATTGTAATTTAGTCAACAGAACAGGAAGACAGTTATTATAAAATATCGATAGGAGGAACTTAAATTGGAGATGACACGACTTGGCAACATAAATTTAGGGAGACTCTCAAACACAAGATAGTAAAACATGCAAAATTAAACGTGAAAAAAATATTTTTATAAAATAGCATGAACGTGTGTTTGTTATATCCGAATAGGTTGAGTAAAAATGACTTGAAATACATGTCTTAAATATAAAAGGTGCTATGAAATTCAATTGTTAACAAAATTATTCAATGGCGGAATTAGCGCATCTATGATAATTTATTTATGAGTAACTAAGTCTTGTACTATCATAAATACTTAAATCAAGCATGGGCAATTCAGTTTTTATCTAGACATTAAGAAAAAACAAAAATACGTTTTGTTTTATCTGTCTGTTTGGTTGATATATATAAGTTAAACGGTTTTACCTAATGGTGGAGTCAAAAAAGCCCTGTTTTCTGGAATGAGGTTGAACTTTCTGTAGTTGTCCTTTCCGCCATACGACAAACGTTAATCAGAAGTCATTCGGAAATGTCCGTCAAAGTTTGTATTTGCATCATTGTCCCAAAGATTACTCTATCATACCATGGAAATGAACCGGAAAAGTTACCATAAGGACCGAACACGCGCCTTATGGTTTCTAGTGTTATGATTTCCTTACGACATAATGGGTTGATAGGTTCTTGTAGTGGCTGTACAACGAAATGTAAACACTGATGGTTATGTTGTCTACTTTTAGTCAAATTGGTTAATATAGCTATCTGTATCCGCTTTAGCACATTGCCCTGAATTGATATTTCGTTTGATTTATGTGCGCTTTTTTCATTTTATACTTCAGTTGCTGTGGATTTTTTTTATGAAATTAATGACTGTTTGTTACCCTTATTAAGAGCAGGATTAGGAAGACGGATTGGCATTTAATGTTTTTCCTTTATCTTTTTCCTTACCCCTCGTTGCATAAAAGGGTAATTTTAAACAAAATACAAAACAAAAACAAGAGAAGTATACAAATCTACTGTATAACGTTATGTTACAATTACAGTAAGCATGAAACCACAAAATGAGATATGAACAATTGAGTCATTAAAGCAACGAACCACTACATTCATTTTTCCATGGTAATGTTAACACTTTGAAGTCCAACAATGTTGTTGTATGAACTCCATCGATCCTATTTATCTCAAACGCGCCGATGAAACAGTGTCTGAAGATCTGTATACTTTCTTTTTAACTTACTGATTGCCTCTAGATGTTCTTTCCAGGCACTTTTATAATGCAATACTACATACAAATATAGGAATATATACCAACAACCTTTATCGTAACAAGGGCATTCAAGAACTAAAGAAACATGCATTAAAGCATGTTTTATTAACATATACATGGGCTATACATAACTACAAAATTAAGGTACTTGTACAATAAACAGACAATATATAACTTTACATGGACAGACTATGTATAGATAAAGTGATTTCTGTCGTCGGTGTGATATCATGGTATTACACGAATTGTAATACTTTACTTAAAATAATTCACATCAAAGTCTGACAATACCATAAATTTCTAAGCATTAGAGTATATATTGAAAAGCTTACTTCTCTTATGGTGTTTTCTAACGAATACTTACATGTAACAAGCAAAAAGCAGAAATTAATTTGATATTTGCCTCTTCAATAAGTTAAAGTAAAATTTAAAAAACTGTACAAATATGTCATTAAATTTCAATTTTCGTTTGATTGAGTCCTTAGTGCCAAAAGCAAACGGAAGTATTTTCGCTTAATTATTTTTTTGTAATTAATTCATATGTGAATTGTCCTAATCAGACTCGACCCTTTCGTGTTTGAACGTTTCATTGCTGAGTAATAATAAAATAATATACGTCAAAACATCAAGCACAGATTATATTAAACAATGATTTGCAACATAACCGCTATCTACTTTTTTGAAGTTACAGTCTGAATGGGATGACGCGGATCATTCGTATTTTGAGATTACAAACTACCTTTTTTAGTCAATGCTAATATATTGTTTGGCTTTTTTTTTTTAATTCATGATAGAATTTAGAGGAAGACAAACACTGAAAACTTTAGTTCTGTTATTGTGTCAATTTGTTCGTTCCGTTCTGAAAGATCAATGTGCAATTAGTGTGCAACTACCCAATTAGCATCGTAATTCTTCCATTGGTTATTTGTATTTCTTCAGTAACCACTACCTATTTCCCCACTCCCGATTCATTGGATAAACCTGCTAGGAGTTTTGAACACACTGGACGCCATTTCATTTGTCGAAGATCTAATGATGACATCAGATAACAATGCATTGTGACGCCATCTTCCATTGTGACGACAAAGTTTATGGTAATTGTTTTCCTGATCGGAAAAAGGAATTCCAAAGACAAGAGTCCGTTTGGACTGAACGGTCACCTGAGTCCGACAGTTTTCATTTTTGTTGTTGTAATATGAAGTGGAGATAATGATGTCAATCAGTACTACCAAAATTTGAGTAAAAAATAGTTAAGTATAACGTTTAGTTAAGTTTGTCAGGACAATGAGTTGATCATTCCTAGAGTTTGTTAAGTAGACCTGTTAGAACTTGATCTTAAGTTTTAAATAGTTTATTTCCAAAATGGCAGCCATGGCGGCCGTATTAGATTTTTGATCGACCTGATTTTTTTTTTGCGAGGACCATGAGTCGATAATTCCTACCAAGTTTCAGTTAAATGGGCCCAGTAGAAATTGACTTTAAGTTTGAAATAGTTTTTCAAAATAGAGGCCGTGGCGGCCATATTGAATTTCTGATCGACCTGAAAAATAACAACACTTTGTCAAGACCATGAGTTGATAATTCCTACCAAGTGTCAGTTAAATCGGCCCAGTAGAACTTGACTTTAAGTTTGAAATAGTTTTTCAAAATGGCCTGCCCTGGTGGCCATATTGGATTTCTGATCGACCTGAAAAATAACAGCACTGAGTCAGGGAGTAGTAAGTAACATTCCAATGAAGTATCATTGAAATCCCTTTGACAGTACATCATCTAATGGAAATTAATCCTGTCCTTCATAGATGGTTACTTGAGTAGAGTAAGGTGTTTGCAGGAAAGTCATTTAAATAGTATAATATATATCTTTCTGGATACTTTTGTAAAGTTTGTATAGATGGAGTTATTATACCTTGCATAAGGAAGATAGAAAAGGGCGTTCATAATAATAGGCGTGTTTATATACTTATAGTTATAATGGAAATATTGTATACGAAGGTATTTTATACTATTACACATGCTTGTTAAGTTAAGTCGTTTGTTAGTCTTGATTGAAATGACTGTCATGTATTTAATACTTGTCACATCATTACAATATCAATGTAACTTTCATTTCCCTTACCACATATTTTTATGCATTTCTTTATATATACCTGTATTATCAAATAGCATATACAAATGTACTTACAGTTATAAGAGAACTATTGTATACGAAAGGTATTTGATAGTAGTACACATGTTCTAGAAATCTGATAGAATAGGACGATTTTTCAACGTTATTTATATTGGTTATGGAGGAGTGTTAAGTCGTTTGTTAGCCTTGATTTAAATATCTCTAATGTATCTTAAACATGCTGGATCATTGCAATATCAATGTATCTTACATTTCCCTTACCACATTTTTATGTATATAAGTACACAGTACTTGTTTCCTCATCATGTTTGCTTATGTTATTTGTACTTTGCATGCCATGTAATCCATAACTCGAACGAATACAGTTTTAAATCAGATAACAGACGTGGGTATATGTGTAACCGAAATCGTCAAAATTCGTTTACATTTCCATAATATGGTTCTGATTACGTACGCAAAAGATATGTAGTATTTCCCGAGGTTTCAAAATATGTTAGATCTTTTTGTATGGTGAAAGTTATTACTTTTTGATATAGATAAATATAATTATGTGTTTCAGGATTATTTTTTGAGAGAAGCAAATGTTCCCAAATGAACAGAGGCTATATGTAATTACATAAAAGTAATAGATCAGTATAGCTACATCGTTTTTGTTTTAAGTAAGATACTTTTTAGTAAAATAGTAAACAAAGATTCATTTTGACTGAGGAGTTCAAATTATCATCATTTGATACTTACATATGCAGTATGAAACTAAAGATACATTCACTCAAACACTGTGATATATTCATGACCTTCATTAAATGTCTATTATTTTAAATACTCTGTTGATTTCCTTTAATGAGCAGGTACTTGACTATATCTTATTTCAGGAAAAATATAGAGATTATATAATATCAGTTATACATTTGATATTATGAAAGGGGCGACTACATTTTTACATATTTTTTACACGACTGTATAGCACGAAAGAAATATAACAGGTGCCTATTAAGAAGCCGGGCTTCCGTGAACAAAATTTCGATACCACGCTTACAATCATGTTAAGTAAAAAACGCTGGATTACGAAGTCACATAACAAAACGCCAAGACTAGGGTGACGTTATAATTGATACTTTCGATTGATTACTATTTTTCATAATAAAATCTAATCTATCGGTTTAGTACAAAACATCAAAAAGTGTTATCATTTCGTGGTAAAACATATCAATTTTAATTTCACTGAATAAATTGCAAGGAATTACCTGATTAAAGATTGTGTACTTTTGCGAAATTTAATATGTGTTTTATTTCAACTTGTCCAAAGTGTTCAGAATTATTAAGAATATCGTTTATTAAGCCTTATCCTTACACTTTTTTTTGTCCTTTTGCTATTAAAGTTATTTTGCAAGCAATATTGTAAAAAAAAAAGAAAAAAAAAGGGACATTCTTATTGTTAATTTGTTAACAATGTTGACTTTCTTGATTGAATTTATATTACAGAGTTAATTCATTACCGATGTTTTGCCCCGTTACACATGTTAAACCATTAGCGAAATCGTTTGAATATATAACAAGTATGAACTCATATGTAATGTGCATACGGTAAGAAATTAAGTTAAATCGCCATAACATGCCAGACTGCCGTAATAACGATAAGCTGTATTACTTACCCACTAGTAAATGCAGTTGGTCAATATGACGAACGTCCCCGGGCGATTAAAGATGCTATCTGTGATAAGGTGCACATGTATACCTGTAACTATTATACCGGTAATCACGATTAGCGGTAATAGGCTGTAATGCCGGATGTGAATGAGGATAGATCTACGTTTACGTTTTTAACCCGTCCGACACAGGAGACAGGTGCAGACGAGCACGTATGACCAGGGGCGTGGACAATTTTACACGGAAGTCGGTACCATTTCGGGTAGACCGTGTTAAACATGGCGGCTATTATGTCGATTATTGAAGGTATAAAAAGTGTGGATCTCAAAGTGAAAGTATTCATTTGGAATCATACAACTGACAGTAAGTACATACCAAGAGTTCAGAGTAATTGAAGTAGGCTGTTTTATCATTTGAATAACTGTAAATCGTTCGATGCTTAAACGCTAAGCTACAATATTTTATAAGATTTCTTTTTTCAAATATAATTGTAATATTTTTGAATGGATTAACCTACTGCTCACTTTTTTGTCAGAAAGTATATGAACTAATGGGTTTTTTTAGTTTCAAAATTGTATTGTAAAACTTAGTTAAACAAAACCGAAATTTGCTAAAAAAAACTTAATTAATTCTGTGTATGTATTTCAAAATTTGTTATGAGTTTGCAAAGGATGTGATACATATTTGGTTTAAAACCATGCTTCTCAAATGAGTAATAGACGCTTTTGATATAAATGTATGTCAAATGAACAAAAAGCAAATGTTCTAGATATTGTATTACATATGTACTTTGCATGACAAAGACATTGTGTTACACTAACAATGAAATAATTCGGATGTTACTTATCTAGTTCATTTCTGTTTTTAGGACAAGATGAAGAGCGTCGCCGCCACACTGATTGCTGCCATTTTCTGCCTCGGCCTGACCGCTTGTCTTGCCGATGATTTTGATGACTTCGGTTATCAGACCATGCAATATCCACAATACAGCACCGGATATGTCGGTGGATACAGTGGATACGGAAAGGGAATGGGACATGGATACGGTGGATACGGAAAGGGAATGGGACATGGATACGGAAAGGGATACGGAAAGGGCTACGGACAGAGCTATACCGAAGAGACCATCATTCGTGCCCCAATGGCGCCTATGCCTATGCCAATGCCAATGCCCTTCCCACCTGCACAACAGTCAACCAATGGCCTATTTGGAACCGGAACCGGAAATGAAGAGATCGGTCTTCTCTGTAAGTATATTCTACCAAATTACCCATATACAATTAAATGAAAATATATTTTATATCAATTTATGTTCCAGATATATGTCGTGTTTTAGATATACATTGTTAAAATAAAAAAAAGAGCAAGACTTAGTTTTAATTTCGCCTCGTGTTACTTTTCCGCTGATATTTATCATTTTTCGTAATTTCACTATTTCTGATTTATCCAATTATTGCCTCCTTATCTGCGCTATACCTTCCAAGAATTCATTTATTGTCTAACGATCAGGCTGTTTGTTTTACTTTCTTTTTCTCTCCTTTAAACAAATCGATTTTCTTGCATTATCAAGGCTAAACCAACACTTAATAGGGATTTAACGGACACTTTTCACCTCCATACCAGTATGCACGTACATCGGTTAGATCCACAAAACCTATATGCTTCCTATTAGATATGGTGGTGAACAACTGGCGTCTATAACGGCCAAAATGTTATAAAACTCTGTTCAATAAGTATATATATATTCTACATAACTAAGTAACTACTAGTAATACAGATACAAGTGTTCCCTTGTAATCATTATATTGACTTGTCCTAATAGGCTTATGTCCTTATATTGACATGTCAGTTTCTACCATGTTCTAATAGGTGTAGGTCATCTTAGTGATTCTGTCTTATGTTGGTTTCGCTTTACATTTGAAATAACTATAAGTAATAAAGATATAGGTATCCCTTGTATTTATTGTATTGACCTGTCTGATTCTTCAATGGTTTAATAGACTAATGTCTGCAAAATGTTTCCTTCTTACGGTGATCTTGTTTTATGCCAGACGTTGGAACAAACCAAATGACATTGGTCTCATTACGTGTATAGCTCTATGCCAGCAGTTCGTTCTAGTCGTGTGGTGTATGTATATACTGTTATGTGATGCAACGATTTCTCTTTTTCAGTGTTCGCCCTATTCGTTCTTCCTATCCTACTGAACGGAGGAAATGGCCTCCTCGGATAAATGATAAATGATGACGCTTTCATCTTTGTCTGTCAAAGCAAAAACAATGTAACATGTAAGTGTCGTATACATGTTGGGTCTTAAGGACATTTTCTGCAGTCATTTATATATTTTATGATTTAAAACTAAAGACTTACTTATAATGTTCCTGGAGAATTAAATCGCGTTGATTTGTTTAGAAAATATTCATTTATTTTCTTCAATTCTTTATCATTTTTTTGTACTTCACTAGACATAAATTGAAATTATTGAATTAACGATTACTGGTAAATGAATTATATCTTATAAATATTTTTTTTTGTCTTTTCAGATATCGCCCAATATCAAGGTTATGTCGTGTCGTCTGTGGAAATCCAAACATGTTGTTATCGTTAATAAAAACTAAATTATTCTGAAATGATTGGTTTATAGTTTTCTGTGTTAATACAAACGTACACATTTTTTACAATTAAGATTAAAAATTCCGCTGAAAGTACATGTACTTTTCAGGATGTCACATTGGCGATTATTGATTAGATATTTCTTTCTGAAATATTTTCCAAATGAAAGCAGTTCATTTAAATTAGTAAACAGTAACAGGTCTGATAACAAGGCGACTATTTTGTTGTCTTTACGAAAAACAATCAATCTATATCATCATATTACCTAAAACAAGCAAGATATTTGAGAAACTGTATTTACATGGAAACATCTATTAATTATTCACAGAGGATTTTTATAGCTTGTCGACGGATCGATAACATGTACATTATTCACTTCGACCAGTAAAGTTAAAGAAGATGAACACACATATGTAGTTGCTCTTTGTTTGTAAAAGATGCAGTATTTCATAAAGTAAAGGAATTACTCTGTACTATACAACTTTACACTGTACTAATTGGTCTTAATTACTATTGAAACAGAATGGGAAGTGCATAAACCCCCTTTAGTTGATTAAACATTAAAAAGTTGATTAAAAATTTCAAAAATTAGAGTTGTACTGGTTACATTATGTAATTTCAATTTAATATAGACTAAATTGTGTATATAATGAACCGTGGTATTATTTAAAAGTGATCACTGTGACTATCAAGGCTATTGCAAACGTTTTAACTATTCAGAACTTTAACTATTGTAAAATTGTATTATGCTAAACAAAATTACTGTTATTATGTTATTGGAAACAGTTAGAATATTGTTATATATGACTTCGGCATGGTATTTCAGTGAAGAAGCACTCCACAGTCGGCATCAGATCCATAAGATCAAATACACCAACAAATTACTTTTTACACATGTCGTATCTGTAAATAGAACGCCTTAATCTATAAACCGATTCGCACTTTGATGCTTAAGCCACCAAGCTTATATAACTTGTTAAATATACAGTTACATATGTTTTACCCCTCTAATAGCAACTACGCGAGCATCGTTGTTTCTCAACAGTCGCCTCCTTAGTAAAGCTCATCATAGGAAACGACAGCTGTAATTGAAAACATACAAATTTGGATAATAAAAATGAAGACAAACTTTATTTTACAACATTTCAAAATGAAACGAAACAAAATTATAACAACGTTAAATATGATTTGGCAATAGTTCAGGGTAATAAATGGATTTATACAAAAATATCACAAACATTTTCTTTATGTAGCAAGTAATGTAACATCTATTGTCATGCTACAGGTCTATGAATGATATATAGATGGCAAAATATTGTCATTTGTTTATTTATTTTTAATAATTTTGTCACCTGTTTATGGAAACACACGCCTTTAAAAAGAAAAATAACCCAATAAAACCAATTAAAAGAATAATCTTTTGTTGAATAAGTGTCATCATTTACTGTGAATTGAATAGTTATCATATATTTCACTCATGCGAAATATCAAAATATTCATCACAGAGATAACAATATTACATTTAAAGTAATGAGAAAATAAACAAATCTATGAAATCATGTAACAGTACCTTCATTATAGTGTACCAGTTTAGAGCGATGCTTGCCTACTTTAGTGAAAGGACACATATATGCCTCACAAATTATCAATGGCAAAAGACGGAAACATTGTAAGTGATGAAAACCTAAAAGTGGGACACTTGTTTACAATGCTTTGTACATTAAATCATGAAAAAACAGTGAGGGGGAAAAGAAACAAGAAACGTCTTTCTTTTGGGAGAGGATTCATTGTCATATTGAGAAATATATATAAAATGAGGATAAGTGAATAATCTTCAATAATGTCAATATCTCGTAAGTTATAAGTGATTCAATTTAATACATATATCAAACTTCACCCGATATCAAGACCTGCATGTTTACATGATCTTGTTTTATGCCAGGCGGTGGAACAAACCAAATAATATTGGTCTCATTATGTTTATAGCTCTATGCCAGCAATTCCTTCTAGTCGTGTACTGTTGTGTGATGCAACGACTTCTCATTGTCAGTGTTCGCCCTTTTCGTTCTCCCTCTCCTACTGAATGGAAGTACCGGCCACCTCGGATAAATGATAAATAATGTCTGTCAAAGCAAAATCAATGTAACATGTAAGTGTCGTATACATGTTGGGTATTAAGGACATTTTCTGCACTGTCATTTATATATTTTATGATTAAAAACTAAAGACGTATTTATAATGTTCCTGGAGAGAAAATGGCGTTGATTTGTTTAGAAAAAAGTCATTTATTTTCTTCAATTTATTATCTTTTTTTTTTTGTATTTCACAAGACATAAATTGAAATTATTGAATTAACGATTGCTGTTAAATGAATTATATCTTATAAATATTTTTTTTTGTCTTTTCAGATATCGCCCAATATCAAGGTTATGTCGTGTCGTCTGTGGAAATCCAAACATGTTGTTATCGTTAATAAAAACTAAATTATTCTGAAATGATTGGTTTATAGTTTTCTGTGTGAATACAAACGTACACATTTTTTACAATTCAGACGATGAAGAAACTAAAAATTCCGCTGAAAGTACATGTACTTTTCAGGATGTCACATTGGCGATTATTGATTAGATATTTCTTTCTGAAATATTTTCCAAATGAAAGCAGTTCATTTAAATTAGTTAGAACAACAGTAACAGGTCTGCTAACAAGGCGGACTATTTTGTTGTCTTTACGAAAACAAACAATCTATGTCATCATGTTACCTAAAACAAGCAAGATATTTGAGAAACTGTATTTACATGGAAACATCTATAAATTATTCACAGAGGATGTTTATAGTTTGTCGACTGATCGTTAGCATGTTACATTACTCACTTCGACCAGTAAAGTTAAAGAAGATGAACACACATATGTAGTTGCTCTTTGTTTGTAAAAGATGCAGTATTTCATAAAGTAAAGGAATTACTCTGTACTATACAACTTTACATTGTACTAATTGGTCTTAATTACTATTGAAACAGAATGGGAAGTGCATAAACCCCCTTTAGTTGATTAAACATTAAAAAGTTGATTAAAAATTTCAAAAATTAGAGTTGTACTGGTTACATTATGTAATTTCAATTTAATATCGACTAAATTGTGTATATAATGAACCGTGGTATTATTTAAAAGTGATCACTGTGACTATCAAGGTTATTGCAAACGTTTTAACTATTCAGAACTTTAACTATTGTAAAATTGTATTATGCTAAACAAAATTACTGTTATTATGTTATTGGAAACAGTTAGAATATTGTTATATATGACTTCGGCATGGTATTTCAGTGAAGAAGCACTCCACAGTCGGCATCAGATCCATAAGATCAAATACACCAACAAATTACTTTTTACACATGTCGTATCTGTAAATAGAACGCCTAAATCTATAAACCGATTCGCACTTTGATGCTTAAGCCACCAAGCTTATATAACTTGTTAAATATACAGTTACATATGCTTTACCCCTCTAATAGCAACTACGCGAGCATCGTTGTTTCTCAACAGTCGCCTCCTTAGTAAAGCTCATCATAGGAAACGACGGCTGTAATTGAAAACATACAAATTTGGATAATAAAAATGAAGACAAACTTTATTTTACAACATTTCAAAATGAAACGAAACAAATTTATAACAACGTTAAATATGATTTGGCAATAGTTCAGGGTAATAAATGGATTTATACAAAAATATCACAAACATTTTCTTTATGTAGCAAGTAATGTAACATCTATTGTCATGCTACAGGTCTATGAATGATATATAGATGGCAAAATATTGTCATTTGTTTATTTATTTTTAAAATTTTTGTCACCTGTTTATGTAAACACACGCCTTTAAAAAGAAAAATATCCCAATAAAACCAATTAAAAGAATAATCTTTTGTTGAATAAGTTTCATCATTTACTGTGAATTGAATAGTTATCATATATTTCACTCATGCGAAATATCAAAATATTCATCACAGAGATAACAACATTACATTTAAAGTAATGAGAAAATAAACAAATCTATGAAATCATGTAACAGTACCTTCATTATAGTGTACCAGTTTAGAGCGATGCTTGCCTACTTTAGTGAAAGGACACATATATGCCTCACAAATTATCAATGGCAAAAGACGGAAACATTGTAAGTGATGAAAACCTAAAAGTGGGACACTTGTTTACAATGCTTTGTACATTAAATCATGAAAAAACAGTGAGGGGGAAAAGAAACAAGAAACGTCTTTCTTTTGGGAGAGGATTCATTGTCATATTGAGAAATATATATAAAATGAGGATAAGTGAATAATCTTCAATAATGTCAATATCTCGTAAGTTATAAGTGATTCAATTTCATACATATATCAAACTTCACCCGATATCAAGACCTGCATGTTTACATGATCTTGTTTTATGCCAGGCGGTGGAACAAACCAAATAATATTGGTCTCATTATGTTTATAGCTCTATGCCAGCAATTCCTTCTAGTCGTGTACTGTTGTGTGATGCAACGACTTCTCATTGTCAGTGTTCGCCCTTTTGGTTCTCCCTCTCCTACTGAATGGAAGTACCGGCCACCTCGGATAAATGATAAATAATGTCTGTCAAAGCAAAATCAATGTAACATGTAAGTGTCGTATACATGTTGAGTATTAAGGACATTTTCTGCACTGTCATTTATATATTTTATGATTAAAAACTAAAGACGTATTTATAATGTTTCTGGAGAGAAAATGGCGTTGATTTGTTTAGAAAAAAGTCATTTATTTTCTTCAATTTATTCTTTTTTTTTTTGTATTTCACAAGACATAAATTAAAATTATTGAATTAACGATTGCTGTTAAATAAATTATATCTTGTAAATATTGTTTTCTCTTTTCCGATATCGCCCAATATCTAGGTTATGTCGTGTCGTCTGTGGGAAAACCAAACTTGTTGTTATCGTTAATAAAAACTAAATTATTCTGAAATGATTGGTTTATAGTTTTCTGTGTGAATACAAACGTACACATGTTTTACAATTCAGACGATGAAGAAACTAAAAATTCCGCTGAAAGTACATGTACTTTTCAGAATGTCACATTGGCGATTATTGATTAGATATTTCTTTCTGAAATATTTTCCAAATGAAAGCAGTTCATTTAAATTAGTTGGTACAACAGTAACAGGTCTGCTAACAAGGCGGACTATTTTGTTGTCTTTACGAAAACAAACAATCTATATCATCATGTTACTTAAAACAAGCAAGATATTTGAGAAACTGTATTTACATGGAAACATCTATTAATTATTCACAGAGGATTTGTATAGCTTGTCGACTGATCGTTAGCATGTTACATTACTCACTTCGACCAGTAAAGTTAAAGAAGATGAACACACATATGTAGTTGCTCTTTGTTTGTAAAAGATGCAGTATTTCATAAAGTAAAGGAATTACTCTGTACTATACAACTTTACACTGTACTAATTGGTCTTAATTACTATTGAAACAGAATGGGAAGTGCATAAACCCCCTTTAGTTGATTAAACATTAAAAAGTTGATTAAAAATTTCAAAAATTAGAGTTGTACTGGTTACATTATGTAATTTCAATTTAATATAGACTAAATTGTGTATATAATGAACCGTGGTATTATTTAAAAGTGATCACTGTGACTATCAAGGCTATTGCAAACGTTTTAACTATTCAGAACTTTAACTATTGTAAAATTGTATTATGCTAAACAAAATTACTGTTATTATGTTATTGGAAACAGTTAGAATATTGTTATATATGACTTCGGCATGGTATTTCAGTGAAGAAGCACTCCACAGTCGGCATCAGATCCATAAGATCAAATACATCAACAAATATATATTTACACATGTCTTATCTGTAAATAGAACGCCTAAATCTATAAAACCAATTCGGACTTTAATGCTAAAGCCACCAAGCTAATATAACTTGTAAAATATACAGTTACATATGCTTTACCCCTCTAATAGCAACTACGCGAGCATCGTTGTTTCTCAACAGTCGCCTCATAATTAAAGCCCTTTATAGGAAACGACAGCCGTAAGTAAAAACATACAAATTTGGATAATAAAAATGAAGACAAACTTTATTTTACAACATTTCAAAATGAAACGAAACAAATTGATAACAACGTTAAATATGATTTGGCAATAGTTCAGGGTAATAAATGGATTTATACAAAAATATCGCGAACATTTTCTTTATGTAGCAAGTTACGTAACATCTATTGTCATGCTACAGGTCTATGAATGAAATATAGATGGCAAAATATTGTCATTTGTTTATTTATTTTTAATAATTTTGCCACCTGTTTATGGAAACACACGTCTTTAAAAAGAAAAATAACCCAATAAAACCAATTAAAAGAATAATCCTTTGTTGAATAAGTGTCATCATTTACTGTGAATTGAATAGTTATCATATATTTCACTCATGCGAAATATCAAAATATTCATCACAGAGATAACAATATTACATTTAAAGTAATGAGAAAATAAACAAATCTATGAAATCATGTAACAGTACCTTCATTATAGTGTACCAGTTTAGAGCGATGCTTGCCTACTTTAGTGAAAGGACACATATATGCCTCACAAATTATCAATGGCAAAAGAGGAAAACATTGTAAGTGATGAAAACCTAAAAGTGAGACACTTGTTTACGATGGTTTGTACATTAAATCATGAAAAAACAGTGAGGGGGAAAAGAAACAAGAAACGTCTTTCTTTTGGGAGAGGATTCATTGTCATATTGAGAAATATATATAAAATGAGGATAAGTGAATAATCTTCAATAATGCCAATAGCTCGTAAGTTATAAGTGAATCAATTTAATACATATATCAAACTTCACCCGATATCAAGACCTGCATGTTTACATTCTCCGTGATTTGTACGTACAGCTTTTACATTATTTATAGTACAACTATTTCACTTTCTCCTAAATGTTTCCTTCTTACGGTGATCTTGTTTTAAGCCAGGTGGTGGAACAAACCAAATATCATTGGTCTCATTACGTGTATAGCTCTATGCCAGCAATTCCTTCTAGTCGTGTACTGTTGTGTGATACAACGATTTCTCATTTTCAGTGTTCGCCCTTTTCGTTCTCCCTCTCCTGCTGAATGGAAGTACCGGCCACCTCGGATAAATTATAAATAATGTCTGTCAAAGCAAAATCAGTGTAACTTGTAAGTGTCGTATACATGTTGGGTCTTAGGGACATTTTCTGCACTGTCATTTATATATTTTATGATTTAAAACTAAAGACGTATTTATAATGTTCCTGGAGAGAAAATGGCGTTGATTTGTTTAGAAAAAAGTCATTTATTTTCTTCAATGTATTATCCTTTTTTTGGTATTTTACAAGATATGAATTGAAATTATTGAATTAACGATTACTGTTAAATGAATTATATCTTATAAATTGTTTCTTCTCTTTTCCGATATCGCCCAATATCAAGATTATGTCGTGTCGTCTGTGGAAATCCAAACTTGATGTTATCGTTAATAAAAACTAAATTATTCTGAAATGATTGGTTTATAGTTTTCTGTGTTAATACAAACGTACACATTTTTTACAATTAAGACGATGAAGAAACTAAATATTCCGCTGAAAGTACATGTACTTTTCAGGATGTCACATTGGCGATTATTGATTAGATATTTCTTTCTGAATTATTTTTCCAAATGAAAGCAGTTCATTTAAATTTGTTGGTACGACAGTAACAGGATTGCTAACAAGGCGGACTATTTTGTTGTCTTTACGAGAACAATCAATCTATATCATCATGTTACCTAAAACAAGCAAGATATTTGAGAAACTGTATTTACATGAAAACATTTATTTATCATTCACAGAGGATTTTTATAGCTTGTAGACTGATCGTTAACATGTTACAGTACTCACTTCGACCAGTAAAGTTACAGAAAGACGACCACAGATATGTAGTTGCTCTTTGTTTGTAAAAGATGCAGTATTTCATAAAGTAAAGGAATTACTCTGCACTATACAACTATACACTATACAAATTGGTCTTAATTACTGTTGAAACAGAATGGGAAGTGCATACACCCCCTGTAGTTGATTAATTTTCAGAAATTAGAGTTGTACTGGTTACATTATGTAATTTCAATTTAATATCGACTAAATTGTGTATATAATGAACCGTGGTATTGTTTAAAAGTGATCACTGTGACTATCAAGGTTATTGCAAACGTTTTAACTATTCAGAACTTTAACTATTGTAAAATTGTATTATGCTAAACAAAATTACTGTTATTATGGTATTGGAAACAGTTAGAATATTGTTATATATGACTTCGGCATGGTATTTCAGTGAAGAAGCACTCCACAGTCGGCATCAGATCCATAAGATCAAATACACCAACAAATTACTTTTTACACATGTCGTATTTGTAAATAGAACGCCTTAATCTATAAACCGATTCGCAATTTGATGCTTAAGCCACCAAGCTTATATAACTTGTTAAATATACAGTTACATATGTTTTACCCCTCTAATAGCAACTACGCGAGCATCGTTGTTTCTCAACAGTCGCCTCCTTAGTAAAGCTCATCATAGGAAACGACAGCTGTAATTGAAAACATACAAATTTGGATAATAAAAATGAAGACAAACTTTATTTTACAACATTTCAAAATGAAACGAAACAAAATTATAACAACGTTAAATATGATTTGGCAATAGTTCAGGGTAATAAATGGATTTATACAAAAATATCACAAACATTTTCTTTATGTAGCAAGTAATGTAACATCTATTGTCATGCTACAGGTCTATGAATGATATATAGATGGCAAAATATTGTCATTTGTTTATTTATTTTTAAAATTTTTGTCACCTGTTTATGTAAACACACGCCTTTAAAAAGAAAAATAACCCAATAAAACCAATTAAAAGAATAATCTTTTGTTGAATAAGTGTCATCATTTACTGTGAATTGAATAGTTATCATATATTTCACTCATGCGAAATATCAAAATCTTCATCACAGAGATAACAATATTACATTTAAAGTAATGAGAAAATAAACAAATCTATGAAATCATGTAACAGTATCTTCATTATAGTGTACAAGTTTAGAACTATGCTTGCCTACTTTAGTGAAAGGACACATATATGCCTCACAAATTATCAATGGCAAAAGACGGAAACATTGTAAGTGATGTAAACCTAAAAGTGGGACACTTGTTTACAATGCTTTGTACATTAAATCATGAAAAAACAGTGAGGGGGAAAAGAAACAAGAAACGTCTTTCTTTTGGGAGAAGATTCATTGTCATATTGAGAAATATATATAAAATGAGGATAAGTGAATAATCTTCAATAATGTTAATATCTCGTAAGTTATAAGTGATTCAATTTCATACATATATCAAACTTCACCCGATATCAAGACCTGCATGTTTACATGATCTTGTTTTATGCCAGGCGGTGGAACAAACCAAATAATATTGGTCTCATTATGTTTATAGCTCTATGCCAGCATTTCCTTCTAGTCGTGTACTGTTGTGTGATACAACGACTTCTCATTGTCAGTGTTCGCCCTATTCGTTCTCCCTCTCCTACTGAATGGAAGTACCGGCCACCTCGGATAAATGATAAATAATGTTTGTCAAAGCAAAATCAATGTAACATGTAAGTGTCGTATACATGTTGGGTATTAAGGACATTTTCTGCACTGTCATTTATATATTTTATGATTAAAAACTAAAGACGTATTTATAATGTTCCTGGAGAGAAAATGGCGTTGAATTGTTTAGAAAAAAGTCATTTATTTTCTTCAATGTATTGTCTTATTTTTTTTGTATTTCACCAGACATAAATTGAAATTATTGAATTAACGATTACTGTTAAGTGAATTATATCTTATAAATATTGTATTCTCTTTCCAGATATCGCCCAATATCAAGGTTATGTGGTGACGTCTGTGAAAATCCAAACTCGTGTTATCGTTAATAAAACTAAATTATTCTGAAATGATTGGTTTATAGTTTTCTGTGTTAATACAAACGTACACATGTTTTACAATTAAAACAATGAAGAAACTAAAAATTCCGCTGAAAGTACATGTACTTTTCAGGATGTTTCATTGGCGAATATTGATTTGATATTTCTTTCTGAATTATTTTCTAAATGAAAGCAGTTCATTTTAATTAGTTGGTACAATAGTAACAGGCCTGCTAACAAGGCGGACTGTTTTGTTGTCTTTACGAAAACAATCAATCTATATCATCATGTTAACTAAAACAAGCAAGATATTTGAGAAACTGTATTTACATGGAAACATCTATTAATTATTCACAGAGGATTTTTAATAGCTTGTCGACTGATTGTTAACATGTTACAGTACTCACTTCGACCAGTAACGTTAAAGAAAGATGAACACACATATGTAGTTGGTCTTTGTTTGTAAAAGATGCAGTATTTCATAAAGTAAAGGAATTACTCTGCACTATACAACTTTTAACTATACAAATTGGTCTTAATTACTATTGAAACAAAATGGGAAGTGCATAAACACCATTTAGTTGATTAATTTTCAGAAATTAGAGTTGTACTGGTTACATTATGTAATTTCAATTTAATATCGACTAAATTGTGTATATAATGAACCGTGGTATTATTTAAAAGAGATCACTGTGACTATCAAGTTTATTGCAAACGTTTTAACTATTCAGAACTATGACTATTGTAAAATTGTATTATACTAAACAAAATTAGTGTTATCATGTTATTGGAACCAGTTGGGATATTTTGATATATGTCTTCGGCATGGTATTTCAGTGAAGAAGCACTCCACAGTCGGCATTAGATCCATAAGATCAAATACACCAACAAATTAATTTTACACATTGGTTATCTGTAAAAAGAACGCCTTAATCTATAAACCGACTCGGACTTTAATGTTAAAGCCACCAAGCTAATATAACTTGTTAAATATACAGTTACATATGCTTTACCCCTCTAATAGCAACTACTCGAGCATCGTTGTTTCTCAACAGTCGCCTCACTAGTAAAGCTCATTATAGGAAACGACAGCTGTAATTGAAAACATACAAATTTGGATTATAAAAATGAAAACAAACTTTACTTTACAACATTTCAAAATGAAACGAAACAAATTCATAACAACGTTAAATATGATTTGGCAATAGTTCAGGGTAATAAATGGATTTATACAAAAATATCACAAACATTTTCTTTATGTAGCAAGTAATGTAACATCTATTGTCATGCTAAAGGTCTATGAATGAAATATAGATGGCGAAATTTATTCTCATTTGTTTATTTATTTTACATTCTCCGTGATTTTTATGTACATCTTTACCATTATTTATAGTACCACTATTTAACTTTGCCAGTACCTGAAGTGGTGACGTTGTCATGAACTTACTGTAATTTACAAAGAATAAAATGGAATATTCAACTTGATAATGGCAATAAAACTATCGAATAGAATGTGATTTCAAAGACGACTTCATTAATATCTCAGAAGATTTATACTTATATTTTGGGAAAACATGTTATGCAATTCAAAATAAAAATTGTCATGACGATGAACTTTAGATTTCATTTCCTGTGTTCAATTTGGTTTTAAATTGACGTTTGATGACGCGAACAGTCACCTATTTCTGGAAGCATCTGAATAAGGTTTATAAAAGCATGCGTGTGACGCGTCATTTCCTTCAATAAGAAAAGTGTTTAACTCACGAGCGCTTACTATTTTGACAGACAGTTGCTGCAGTCGCCGTTATAATAAGGCATTGTCCGTATTCAGTAGGTAATAATCATGGTATTTGCCTTAGTAAACATATTTTTGTCAGGATCAAATATCGATTCGCTTCTCTTACAATTGCTTTACTAAAGCAGTTGCTTTGTCACGCATTCGCATGGCCCATATAAGCCATTTCAGAAAAACTCTGGATTTCGGCACAATTAACATTCAATGCCGATAACGTTTGTTATGTAACTTATACAGGTGAGCTAGGTATGATTGGTTCCCATTCATGCAACCATGTTCCACTTGATCACTAAAAAAACATGGTTACAATTTACAAACAAGTGCCATGACACTTACAGATTACATACTGGCACTCCTTATTACTAATGCAGTTTCCGTGACGGCTGATGTTGGCTAGAACAACATTGCAGTACACAAATGTCTATAATGATTCTGTTAACAAATGATTGGAGACAAAAATGAATGCACAGTTCTAGTTTAAATCAAAGTATGAAATCATATGTGATGGTGCATACGGTAAAAATAATAATTAAATAGCCAAAACATGTCAGACTGCCGTAATAACGATAAGCTGTATTACTTACCCAGTAGTAAATGCAGTTGGTCAATATGACGAACGTCCCCGGGCGATTAAAGATGTTATCTGTGATAAGGTGCAACTGTACCTGTAACTATTATACCGGTAATCACGATTCGCGGTAATAGGCTGTAATGCCAGATTGGAATGAGGATAGACCTACGTTTACGTTTTTAACCCGTCCGACACAGGAGATAGGTATAGACGAGCACATATGACNAAAAAATTAAATAGCCAAAACATGTCAGACTGCCGTAATAACGATAAGCTGTATTACTTACCCAGTAGTAAATGCAGTTGGTCAATATGACGAACGTCCCCGGGCGATTAAAGATGTTATCTGTGATAAGGTGCAACTGTACCTGTAACTATTATACCGGTAATCACGATTCGCGGTAATAGGCTGTAATGCCAGATTGGAATGAGGATAGACCTACGTTTACGTTTTTAACCCGTCCGACACAGGAGATAGGTATAGACGAGCACATATGACCAGGGGCGTGGACAATTTTACACGGAAGTCGGTACCATGTTGGCTAGATCGTGTTAAACATGGCGGCTATTATGTCGATTATTGAAGGTATAAAAAGCGTGGATCTCTAAGTGAAAGTATTCATTTGGAATCATACAACTGACAGTAAGTACATACCAAGAGTTTAGAGTAATAATTGAAGTAGGCTGTCTTATCAATTGAATAACTTTAAATCGTTCGATGCTTAACCGCTCAGCTATAATATTTTGTAAGATTTCTTTTTCAAATACAATTGTAATATTTTTGAATGGATTAACCTAATGCTCACTTTTTGTCAGAAAGTATATGAATTAATGGTGTGTTTTTTTAAATTTCAAAATTGTATTGTAAAACTTAGTTAGACATAACCGAAATTTGCTAAATCAACTACTTAATTCATTCTGTGTATGTATTTTAAAATTTGTTTCTGAGTTTTAAAATTTACTTTCAAGGCTTTAAAGGATGTTATACATATTTTGTTTGAAACAAGGTTCTCAAATGAGTAATAGACGCTTTTGATATAAATGTATGTCAAATGAATACAAAGCAAATGTTCTAGATATTGTATTACATATGTACTTGACATGACAAAGAGATTGTGTTACCCTAACAATGAAATAATTCGGATGTTACTTATCTAGTTCATTTCTGTTTTAGGGACAAGATGAAGAGCGTCGCCGCCACACTGATTGCTGCCTTTTTATGCCTCGGCCTGACCGCGTGTCTTGCCGATGATTTTGATGACTTCGGTTATCAGACCATGCAATATCCACAATACAGCACCGGATATGTCGGTGGATACAGTGGATACGGAAAGGGAATGGGACATGGATACGGTGGATACGGAAAGGGAATGGGACATGGTTACGGAAAGGGATACGGAAAGGGCTACGGACAGAGCTATACCGAAGAGACCATCATTCGTGCCCCAATGGCGCCTATGCCTATGCCAATGCCAATGCCCTTCCCACCTGCACAACAGTCAACCAATGGCCTATTTGGAACCGGAACCGGAAATGAAGAGATCGGTCTTCTCTGTAAGTATATTCTACCAAATTACCCATATACAATTAAATGAAAATATATTTTATATCAATTTATGTTCCAGATATATGTCGTGTTTTAGATATACATTGTTAAAATAAAAAAAAGAGCAAGACTTAGTTTTAATTTCGCCTCGTGTTACTTTTCCGCTGATATTTATCATTTTTCGTAATTTCACTATTTCTGATTTATCCAATTATTGCCTCCTTATCTGCGCTATACTACCAAAGAATTCATTTATTGTCTAACGATCAGGCTGTTTGTTTTACTTTCTTTTTCTCTCCTTTAAACAAATCGATTTTCTTGCATTATCAAGGATAAACCACCACTTAATAGGAATTTTACGAACACTTTTCACATCCATACCAGAATGAACGTACATCGGTTAGATCCAGAAAACCGATATGCTTCCTATTAGATATGGAACTGGCGTCTATAACGGCCAAAATGTTATAAAACTCTGTTCAATAAGTAATATATACATTCTTAATAACTAAGTAACTATTAGTAATACAGATATAAGTGTTCCCTTGTAATCATTATATTGACAAGTCCTAATAGGCTTATATCATCTTAGTGATTCTGTCTTATGTTGGTTTCGATTTACATTCTTAATAACTATAAGTAATGAAGATATAGGTATCCCTTGTATTTATTGTATTGACCTGTCTGTTTCCTTAATGGTCTAATAGACTGATGTCTCCTAAATGTTTCCTTCTTACGGTGATATTGTTTTAAGCCAGGCGGTGGAACAAACCGAATGACATTGGTCTCATTACGTGTATAGCTCTAAGTCAGCAATTCGTTCTAGTCGTGTGGTGTATGTATATACTGTTATGTAATGCAAAGATTTCTCTTTTACAGTGTTCGCCCTATTCGTTCTCCCTATCCTACTGAACGGAGGAAATGGCCTCCTCGGATAAATGATTAAGGATGACGCTTTCATCTTTGTCTGTCAAAGCAAAAGCAATTTAAAATGTAAGTGTCGTATACATGTTGAGTCTTACGGACATTTTCTGCACTGTCATTTATATATTTTATGATTTAAAACTAAAGACTTACTTATAATGTTCCTGGAGAATGAAATCGCGTTGATTTGTTAAGAAAATATTCATTTATTTTCTTCAATTCTTTATCAATTTTTTGTATTTCACTACACATAAATTGAAATTATTGAATTATCGATTAGTGTTAAATGAATTTTATCTAATAAATTGTTTTGTATCTTTTCAGATATCGCGCTATATCATGGTTATGTCGTGACGTCTGTGGAAATCCATACTTGTTGTTATCGTTAATAAAACCTAAATTATTCTGAAATGGATGATTTATAGTTTTCTGTGTTAATACAAACGTATAAATTTGTTACAATTAAGACGGCTAAGAAACTAAAAATTCCGCTGAAAGTACATGTATTTTTCAGGATGCCACATTGGCGATTATTGATTTGATATTTCTTTCTGAATTATTTTCTAAATGAAAGCAGTTCATTTAAATTAGTTGGTACAATAGTAACAGGCCTGCTAACAAGGCGGACTATTTTGTTGTCTTTACGAAAACAATCAATCTATATCATCAAGTTAACTAAAACAAGCAAGATATTTGAGAAACTGTATTTACATGGAATTTTTAATAGTTTGTCGACTGATTTTTAACATGTTACAGTACTCACTTCGACCAGTAAAGTTAAAGAAAGATGAACACACATATGTAGTTGATCTTTGTTTGTAAAAGATGCAGTATTTTATAAAGTAAATGAATTACTCTGCACTCTATAGCTTTACACTATAAAAATTGGTCTTAATTACTGTTGAAACAGAATGGGAAGTGCAGAAACCCCCGTTAGTTGATTAACTTTCAGAAATTAGAATTGTACTGGTAACATTATGTAATTTCAATTTAATATCGACTAAAGTGTGTATATAATGAACCGTGGTATTATTTAAAAGTGACCACTGTGACTATCAAGGTTTTAGCAAACGTTTCAACTATTCAGACATATTGTAAAATTGTATTATGCTAAACAAAATTTGTGTTATTATGTTATTGGAACCAGTCGGAATATTGTTATATATGACTTTGGCATGGTATTTCAGTGAAGAAGCACTCCATTGTCGGTATCAGATCCATAAGATCAAATACACCAACATATTGCTTTTAACACATGTCTTATCTGTAAATAGAACGCCTTAATCGATACACCGACACGGACTTTAATGTTAAAGCCATCAAGCTAATGTAATTTAATCTTGCTTGTAACAAGCATTTTCATTGGCTTAAAAATTTATGTTATCAGCCCATAACGTAGAAAATGACGTCGTCGTTTGTAACGTCGCTTTTGATTTGCTGATACTGCAGCGCAATACTTTCTAAGAGAAAAGAGTCCATCAATATAAGTGGATTTCCACAGGGATTGTGTATAGTAGATTAAATTATAAGGATTAACTTGAATATATCTTTCATGTTATGGAGCTATAACAAAAAAAAGGAGTGTACTCTCATCATAAACCGCTTCGCGGTTTATTTAGAGTAAACTCCGTCTTTTTGTGTTATATCTCCATAACATGAAAAATATATTCAAGTTAATCATTAAATAACTTGTTAAATATACAGTTACATATGCTTTACCCCTCTAATAGCAACTACGCGAGCATCGTTGTTTCTAAACCGTCGCTTCATTAGTAAAGCTCATTATAGGAAACGACAGCTGTAATTGAAAACATACAAATTTAGATTATAAAAATGAAGACAAACTTTATTTTACAACATTTCAAAATGAAACGAAACAAAATTATAACAACGTTAAATATGATTTGGCAATAGTTCAGGGTAATAAATGGATTTATACAAAAATATCACAAACATTTTCTTTATGTAGCAAGTAATGTAACATCTATTGTCATGCTACAGGTCTATGAATGATATATAGATGGCAAAATATTGTCATTTGTTTATTTTTTATTTAATAATTTTGCCACCTGTTTATGGAAACACACGTCTTTAAAAAGAAAAATAACCCAATATAACAAATTAACAGAATAATCTTTTGTTGAATAAGTGTCATCATTTACTGTGAATTGAATAGTTATCATATATTTCACTCATGCGAAATATCAAAATCTTCATCACAGAGATAACAATATTACATTTAAAGTAATGAGAAAATTAACAAATCAATGAAATCATGTAACAGTATCTTCATTATAGTGTACCAGTTTAGAGCGATGCTTGCCTACTTTAGTGAGAGGACACATATATGTCTCACAAATTATCAATGACAAAAGACAGAAAAATTGTAAATGATGAAAACCTAAAAGTGGGACACTTGTTTACGATGGTTTGTTCATTAAATCATGAAAAAACAATGAGGAGGGAAAGAAACAAGAAACGTCTTTCTTTTGGGAGAGGATTCATTGTCTTATTGAGAAATATATATAAAATGAGGATAAGTGAATAATCTTCAATAATGTCCATATCTCGTAAGTTATAAGTGAATCAATTTAATACATATATCAAACTTCACCCGAAACAAGACCTGCATGTTTACATTCTCCATGACTTGTCCGTACAACTTTTACATTATTTATAGTGCAACTATTTAACTTTGCCAGTACCTTAAGTGGTGAAGTCGTCATGAACTCACTGAAATTTGCAAAGACATAAATGGAATACTCAACTTGATAATGACAATAAAATTAATAAATAAATTCTAAAAAAATAAGAAACTGTGCATGTATCATTGTATAACAGTAAATAACTCAATATCAAAATGACTGTGATATATATTTTGCTGTTTGAATGTTTTTTCATCAATGTACAAAGTTTTGTTTTATTACAATCAGTTTTCAAATTATCCAATAGAATGTGATTTCAAAGACGACTTCATTAAATTCACAGAAGATTTATACTTATTTTTTGAAAAAACACTGCGTTCAATTTGATTTTGAATTGACGTTTGATGACGAGCCAGTCACCTCTTTTTGTAAGCACCTGATATGGTTATGAAATCATGCGTGTGACGCGTCATTTCCTTCGATAAGAAGAATATTTAACTCACGAGCGCTTACTATTTTGACAGACAGTTGCTGCAGGCGCCGTTTGTAATAAGGCATTGTCCGTATTCAGTAGGTAATAGTCATGGCATTTGCTTTAGTAAACATAATTTTTGTCAGGATCAAATGTGTCGATTCGCTTCTCTGACAATTGCTTTACTAAAGCAGTTGCTTTGTCACGCATTCGTGTGGCCCATATCAGCCATTTCAGGAAAACTCTGGATTTTAGCACAATTAACATTCAATGCCGATAACGTTTGTTATGTAACATAGCACAGGTGAGCTAAGTATGACTGGTTCCCATTCATACAACCATGTTCCACTTGCTCACTAAATAACTCATGTTTACACTTTACAAGCAAGTGCCATGACAATTACCAATTACATACGGGCACTCCTTATTACTAATGCAGTTACCGTGACGGCTGCTGTTGGCCAGAACAATATTGCAGTACCCAAATGTCTATAGTGCTTCTGTTAACAAATGATTGGAGACAAAAATGAATGCACAGTTCTAGTTGGCTGTATAAACATAAAGTGTCAGGATAAACTTGTCTCATGTTGTCATTAACGACCTACCCATGAAATTAGGATTTCTCCTCTCCTCCGCGATGGATTGAAATGATAAAGGGAGTCCTGCATAATATGACAAATGATCTTCATCCATCCTGTATTGTTGACAGAAATACAATAAGTTATATGTTTTTACGAATATTCCGCATCAGAAATATCGAAACACAAATTGGATTCAGAAGTTTTCTGAGGGAGCAGCTCCTTTCTTCTGCTTGTCTTGTATAATGACGTTTTTAACTCCAAGCACCCTCATTAACTCTTTACTCATGAAGTAAGGTTTCTCAATGGAGCCGTCATTCATTTCAATATCCTCCACTGTAATGAAATGAAAATTCGATATAAGGTAATGTCAAATTACTAATATTTTCATATGTAACTTCCAGGTGATAGCTTCATATGCTATTTTCACTATCTGATGTATAATGAATATATTCATTAAAACTTTGAATTGTTAATTATTTGACAATATGATTATGATGATAATAATGTACGCGTACTAACACTGACATCCACATGATCACTTCAATTAATAATTGGGGAAAAAAAGAAATTGTCATTATCTTTATTATTTTGGAGTGTTAAAAAAATATCAGTTAAAGAAGGCATTGCATGTATGGACTGTCACTGATGGTTCAAAGACACCCGTTGTCATCGATTTTCACGTTCAATATATAGTACATACTTTAATTGAACATTTATATTGATATACATACAGAAGCACATAAACAGCGTGGAAAGGGCCATAGAGAAGACGTCGAAAAAACACGAAGAAATGGTGAAGGCGCAAACCAGGATGATCTGAAAAATATAACAAAGCACATCACGTAATACTGATTCTATACATACATGTCAGTCAGAACGTTCTAACACTTTCCTCAACCTCGAAATTCAGGGATTCCTCTCACTTACGCTGTCTGTAACGCTCGAAGTCAATGGCTGCGTATGCGCCACCTCGCCGAAAAGAATCGCGAAACCAATCAAGTTGCAAAAGTGAGCGTAATGCCTTGAATTTCGTGGGAGGCAAAACGTAAGGTATAGGTATATAAATTCGTTCTACCAAATACCTTTTCAGACATGTTTCCCTTTGATAAATATAAACTGTTCTTAAATGTATTTGGTTATTTAGTCCAGTGGAAATTAAAGAATAAAAGTAGCCGAACGGATATTTTTTCTTAAGTAATCAACTTTTATCAAAATATGAGGCTAACTTATGTACTTATTGGATGAGATATTTTCAAAAGGTATTATATTTCTTCCTAAATATTTCTCATATTTTGAGTAAAAGACTATAGACAAGAGTCAATAATTTAGATAACTTCTTTCACCATTACACATTTTACCTAACATAGTCCCCAATTGGTAAATATTTCTTTATTTACCAAGCTGTACACCTATCTCAAGATATAGTTTACAGTGACATACTTCTTTTACCCCGCACTCCACCAGTCAAGTTATCTTTGCAAATCAAATCTGGTTAATCGAGATGATTTCTTTTTAAAAGAATAAGGTGAAAATTCAAGCAAATGTGACCATGATCTATATTTTGCACTAGACATCCAGAGGACATATTTGCATAACAAATCTGGTTTCCCCAAGTGAAATAGTTTAGAAGACACGTGTATATCTTCGACAATTCTTTCAAAGGTTTGAAGTCAAAAGTCAAACCATAGGTCACAGTGACATGCTTTTTGTACTTGACACTCCGCCATTCCAAAATGTTCTTGCATAACAAATCTGGTTATTCCATGTGAAATAGTATAGCCCGGACAAGCTTTTGTGAGGGAAGGAATTGAAATGGACGGACGGACGGAGTGCAAACCGATATACTGACACAAAAAACAAGGAAGTAAAATAAAGTTCATTTATCTGTATAGTTTGGTTTGTTCCTCCACTATCGGGATATATAATACGTATTTCACTATGAGAATTTTAGTTCCTGAATCAAAGCCATCGAATTACAGAGAAATCGCATTTTCAGCCACTGTATTAATGAGAATCCGTTGTACTTAACAATATTACTAACGACTTGTAACCAAGGTACACACTGAAAGAGTACAGTATATGTACAATTGATGATGTTTGAACAACTTTGATAATGAGTTCAGATTTATTAAATGTAAACAATTGTATAATTATTATAATATCGCGAAAACATCGAAAGAATATTCACCAAATAGGAGACGATGAACGTGTTGGTGGTAGTAACGTATCCCGTCAGTAGGTCATCGGCCAGATAATTGAAGACATAAAACGCCAACGCCTCTGTAACAACCGATTAATATCAATGGTAGTAAACCTCCTTTTAGTTACATTACATACATAACACAATTATAAGATGAATTATAAAATATATCCTAATACTGAATACATACAGAATCATACTTGATATATCTATACTGAATACATTACACAAATTCATTATTAGTATATCATCTACATCAACCAAAATAATAATATACATCTTTATATTGATTACATTACATAAATTATTATCAATACATTGAATACATAATTGTTCATGGGAAATCATAATGTGTGCTTTTCTATTGACCCTATTACAAACAATACACTATAAGTGATTTATATTGAAAAACGTATGCGAAATCTCAATTAAATTTTGTTTATCAAATATTCTGTTGATTACGATGTAAAAACATACGAACCGGCCAGTCCAATGATGATTAGTTTTCCGACAAAGAGAACGAAATCTGACACCTTATCCACAACGGCAACTCTGTGAAAATCAAATAATAAACAGTGGTTATCCTGACTGTATCATTTATGTAAACAGTTTTATGATGCATGTAAAATATTGATTTGTTGAGCAAACAAAAAGTGTGTTATTGGTAAGCCTTTTACAGACTCGTTGATATATTTATCCTTTAGCTATTTCGGCATTCAGCTGTATGTATTAACATCATAAATCCCAAACGAGGTTCTTTAATTTATTACTATGTAGCTTAGAGGTTCAGTTGCTTAACCAATGGGGAAATAAAATCACATAGTTTATGAAAACAAACTATAATAATATTCAATAATGTAATGAGTTCATGCCGAGTGTTTGGCTAAGAGATAAATAGTCAAACCTATCCACTAGAAAATGTATGCACCATACTTGTAATGTTAAATAACTCAATATGCTATAATGCTTGCATACTGTTAATAATAAAACTATAAAATACCACTATTTATTCCATTATTGTAAAGTTTTATAGTTTAACATTGTGATATAGCACCGAAAGACATGCATGACATATTTTGACTTTATTATCAAATGGAATGTTCTCGCTGAAGCACACAGATTATATCAAAAACATAACCGCTCTTTTGAGTATATAACCATCAGTAATCACCTGAGAATGTTTCTCATGATCGCGAAGAATGCATCCTTTGCAGAGAAACAAAAGTTCTTTCCGTGAATAGCCATCTACAAAGGTGAACGAAACAAACCATTAGAAGCACATTAGACAACAAAAAGCGTTCAAATGTTGAATTATATTTCTTTCCTGTTGAAAAATGTGACCTTATACTTTTCGGGAGCCTTGCAGATGGGTTTTTTTCTACCACAAAGACGGACATATAAACATTGTATAGTTTACCCATACGATACAAATGTCACAGACTTCAAAATATTTCAGTTTGAAATTACACTTTTGTAAACTATATAAATACAAAGACATGTTTGTATATATTATGTTAATATAATTAATTGCCTCCTTTTTAATCTGCAACGTGTAAAATTTGTTATAACGAGATAGTCTATCATATGTTAATGTTTACCTGTATATATGCATTCTTTGTTAAGAATTTCAGACACTTCTCCAAACACCAGAAGCAGCACTTCAGACACCTGTAATTAAAACAATAGTATGTTTAATAACACGTCTAACCTTTGTATATGTTGTACGAAGAATCAGTGTTAGACAAGAGGACGGATGGAGTAACGTACCGTTGTTTTGTTTGGGCAAATGATGTCAATAAGATCTTCAAACTCAAATCTTTTGTCAAAATTAGATATGTGATATGTTTTCCTATGATTTATAAGGATTGGAATCAGCGCGATATTTCTTCAACACAAATGAGAGCGCTCTTACTCGTCATTGCAAGTATTCAAAAATCACATATGTATAAATAATCAACATCAGTAGCGTGATATTGAATTTAATCCGGATTAAATGGGAGTGGTTGTTTGCGTTATTAAAGCTCAAGCTGAGAGTACACATACATATTAAGGATTAAGTAAATTTCTGCTTACACAAAACGTTTAGGGAACTTTCAAACCGTAAAATACTGCCAACAATCAGTCAATGCCCATTTTTTAATGTGTTAATTAGAAGTTAAGTTCGTACGACCAAATCGTACGAAAAGTGACTTACTTGACAACGAATTTTGCTACAATGTTCTCACTCTTGCCCAGTTTGTGATCTAGGTATTCTAGAACAACCCGGATCATTGCCACCACGGCCAGGATAAAGGATCCAAATGCCAGGGATCCCAAGTGGTACCTGTAACCCAGCAACCAAAAGTGTAATAATCGTGACTGTAATGTGTTAGATCGATGGTTATCCTGAGCACAGTGAAATATTTATACCAGAATTACTGAGCTAACCATCATATGATTATATCTAGATGTATCATGGCTGATATCTCATAGCGCCCCGTCAACAAAACAGGATCATCAGAGTCAAACAATAAAAGATGTAATTTGTTAAAGGTATACTACAGACAATGTCAATTGTTATGTGCCATTTCGTCAAAAACTGGCAGAAAAAGAAAAAAATATGCGAGAACGGGGAAACTAGAATTATAATTATAAACAGTAAAACGAATAAACACAAACTGCAAAATAGTTTTTTTTTCTATTTTTTCTTTAAATGAGTTGTTATTATAATAAAGTTCCAAAACCATTGCTATTTGAAGAGCCGGAGAGTGAATATTTCTTACATCTCATATTCTAGATAATATTTTTCGCTTCTTACGATCATCTCTAACATTGTTGATTCTTCATTCTATAGGGTTAAAGCCATATTTACCTAATTGCTCTCCACATGGCCGCCGCAAGTGGAAACGTTGGGACATTCTTCGTCTTATCGAATGCCCAATAATAGGACGCGAATGCCCCAGCTAGTGATAGTTGCCCAAGGGCAATAATGAAGTTCAGAAGCCAGAAAAACATGAAGAGGGCGAATAATGCGGCGTACATCACGAAGCTGAAAGTGGAAGGACAGATACGATTTGACTTTATTTGTTGAGTTGAAGCTAACAACGGGTTTGCACAACTGTATATGATTATAGCGTACAACACAGTAGGTGTTTCATAGCTTTGTATCACTATGCATATAGCCTGCATTGAGGTTTTCTTCAATACAAGAAAAAGCATGTAATTCAACCGTTTACGCCATGTTATATTATTTCCACTGAACATGAAATTGTATACACCAATTATGCAAAGCGATCTGATGAATTAATATTGACTGGTAATGCTAATAATTTCGAAACATGTGTATTGGTACAATACTTTAAAATATATAGACAAACATTACTTTTCTTCAACATTCTTCAAGTAGTCGCAGGCGTTAGAGGTGGTGCCATTCTGCAATGTAAAATTGCATGAAGTGAATATTTCACCAGGATTCACTTGGTCACTGTTGAACACTTTCCTAAACCCTCAACAATGTCATAAACCATCTAACGTACAATGTTTTTTTGTTTTTTTTTTTATCTGAAAATGATTATTCTGTCAGATTGTGACTTTTTCAGTGATGGTTGTGTCTGAATATTGTCTCACTGAAACTATTTTGATAAGTTTTAATGGGTCTTGTATTGCTAACTAAGATTTAAAAGTGTTCGTAAAATAAACCAGTCCTAACGTAGGTGTTTATGCTAAGCTTAGGAGTAATATCAAGTGCCTACAACCACACTAAAACTCTATCTGTACGTAAACTTGGTGTGGATATTGTAATTGTACAACCATACAACAAATTAGTGGAAATTCATATTGAGTTGTGTTCCATTACGTACCGAACATGTCGACCCAATGAAGCTGGATACTTGCGACTCAATCTCGGCGGTATTCCACTGGCCATTAGACCATGTGGACGTCGAATTTACGATTGACGTCGTGGTCCGCCCTGTCGAGGCAAGATAACTGAGAAACTGTTTAAGGAAATACCACTTCGCTAGCGTTGGATATTTACAATTTGAACATGATTGATGCAAGGCCGCACAGCAGAATGACCAGTTCTATAAAGGTTTCTGAATCATTAACCATAACAATAACCCTACTGTTTCTACTGAAGAGGCGACCAAGGTGTTGATGTTTTTTCAGCGTATCCTGCTTAGAGGGCATTGAAAAAAAAAAATTGACTTACAATATTTGGGTCATCTAACTTTTCTTGTCTCTCATACAAAATCTTTCTTTCCAATCCAATGGTGTCTCCCCAGGTACCCGTATTGATATGTCCTGAGCAGTTACGAGGATGTCAAACAGTAAGTAGTTAGTGAACTGCAAGGACTGGACACTAATAAAACACAGACATGTCGTCCGATTTGCTTTTTATTTGATTGTCTAGCGCCTTACTATATATCAGCTGAAAGTCGTTAACAGATATAGAAAGGATACGCCGCGAACACGATAAAATAGCCAACAAGCACTACTTGGAGTACCATTATAAGTATTGGAAAGGCCAGCGCTGACGTTATTTTCCCGATTGCTCTGAAACAAATGAAAATACAAATTATATCACATTTTTACAAATCCGGTAAACGTTTTAAACAAATATCCTCCATTAATTTTCATATTTAAAAAAAAAATTGATTGCTTACAACATTCCAACTCATTTTTCTGTTGAACTAAAATGATTTTTAGAGCGGGCATTTGGAGTTGTTTATTAACCAATGTGCACTTGGATATGTCGGATCTAGAATAGGATGTGTTTATTCCTTACCTGCTGGCTTCTTTGATCAGTCCAATAGCTATACTTATCCTCTGACACAGGAAAATTGTGATCACCAGAATAATAGTAAATATGATAGAAGTCAAGATACCTGGGCAAAAAAAAGAAACAAAAAGGATCATACTAATATTTTAAACATGTACACCTGACATATTTCACTCTAACGGCAGCTATATATTCTGTGACTTGAAATCTACAACTACAAATATGTATATCCTCTAATATGTTTTCAACATTTCACCATAATAGTTTGTTTGAACAAACGTGCATTGGCTTAGCATTAATGTTTTCGTCTAGCATTTCGATATACAATCGACACAATCATATTCGTATAAAAAAGTAACTGCCTAATAAAAATTAAAAAAAAACTTACTAACTTACAGAATACATTACATTATTTACATTTAATTCTCAACCTTCGTTAACTCTTATAATGCCAAATTATCGTTATAAGGTGTTTCTATTCGATGAATGTCAAGGACAACAGGATGAAGTAACATTGTGCGATACTAATAATTAACATCACCATTCCCTATAAACAAGTTTTAAGAACTTACCAAGAGTGAGATACATTTTTGACTTCGAATATGTGATTGTTCCAACTGACAGATATATAGTCATATCCACGTTGTCGTTTGAGGAGTCCATGTAGTACATAAGGAGGTGAACGGAGGCTGTCAATATTACAACACAACATTAGAAACTAGAAAATAAACGGCATTTGGGGTCGATGGATTAACACCTTAGAATTCACAGGAGGCTAGAAATATAGTGACGCAATTCAACATTAGAAACTGGACATTACATGGCATCAAGGTTCGATAAAACGACCCCTTAGGTAGCAGAGTACAGTATAACCATGGATACCAGGTGCTGAACTGAGTGAAACAGACTGAAATCTAGTCTGAATGCATCAGGAGATAGCCTGTGAATTATTTGTTGATTGGTATCAACTTTACCAATTATACAATAGACACATATGTGATGAATTGTGAAGTGCCTGTGAAAAGGGCGAGTTACCCCCCTTTATACATCCCACAGGTAACAGACTATTGACCTATATATTGATCTTTATATGTAACTTTTTAAACGTTTTTGTGTAGTTTTAAGCAATAATGAATGAACGTGAAGCTGAATCAAGCACAAAAAGGCATTTTTTCGGAAAAATTAAATTTCTATATGTATAAGGAAACAGAATACAGTAGAAATGGCCGGATCCTAAAATAAAGGGCATGTCTCAGATAAACATGCATAGTGGATTTATCCTGCACAACACACCTACATATATATAAACATTGATATATAGAAAAAATAAAATTAACGACCGACTAAAAAACAAGCTGCTTTCACCCTTCACAGGGCTCTTCAGGTTTATTCAAAAGAGAACAACGTCGTGACGTCACAATTACATGTCATCACACTACAATAGTAACGTGACGTCACGAAGTACACAAGATTGGTGGACAATTTGGCGTAAAATTTTATTGTGGCCTGTTGAGACTCGGTTTTAATATTTTTATTAGTTGGTCTTCTTTCGTTTCTCTTAAAATAGTGTCTGATGAAAATAGTTGATACAAAGGTAATACATTAAATTTATCTCCAGCACATTCATGAATATGTTTGTTAACATGAAGATTTCGTAAAGAATCAGTTCTAGTTTGTTGTCTATGTACAGTCATACGTGTTCTGAGTTCATTACCGGTTTGACCGATGTAAAAATCACCACATTTAGAACAAACGATTGCATAAATTACATTTTTTGATTTACAATTCATATTTACCTTCACAGTAAATTTCAAACCATTCTTGAAAATAAAAGTATTACACTCGATAATCATAGGACATGTAGCACATCTTGGTGTCTTACATTTGGATACTTTTGGTGTTANCATCGGTCAAACCGGTAATGAACTCAGAACACGTATGACTGTACATAGACAACAAACTAGAACTGATTCTTTACGAAATCTTCATGTTAACAAACATATTCATGAATGTGCTGGAGATAAATTTAATGTATTACCTTTGTATCAACTATTTTCATCAGACACTATTTTAAGAGAAACGAAAGAAGACCAACTAATAAAAATATTAAAACCGAGTCTCAACAGGCCACAATAAAATTTTACGCCAAATTGTCCACCAATCTTGTGTACTTCGTGACGTCACGTTACTATTGTAGTGTGATGACATGTAATTGTGACGTCACGACGTTGTTCTCTTTTGAATAAACCTGAAGAGCCCTGTTAAGGGTGAAAGCAGCTAGTTTTTTAGTCGGTCGTTAATTTTATTTTTTCTATATTTACTTCCTTCACATGGACATTTAATCACTTTTTATAATACATTGATATATATATATTTATAAACTGTATTTTGAATACATTTTATTTTAGAAGAATGATTATTTTCAAAAGGTGTTTCCCCCAGATTTGGGACTTGTGAAAACCATGGTTACCACCTTAAAAAATGTGACCCACACAGGTAGTCATTCTTTTCTTAAAACCTGTCTTAAATTAAATATCGCCTACTCAGTAACATAAATACTCATGTTTTAGCATGGGTCGTTCCGGTGGATTTTTCACAATATTTACACATGTGCTGAGTACAAAAATAGACTACATAAAAACCTAGCTTTTGTTGTGCAGACATAGATTTGTAAATGCCCAAAACTGTAGTCTCAAACAAATTCGATTTTGTTTTAATTACGAAGCCCACATAGTCCACTTCATCATGTATATGCCAATTTTAGTGCTGATGTTTTTTTTTAAATGTTGATATATGTAATATTACAGGGGTTATTCATTGTACAAAAACATCACCCATAGCCAAGTACTCTACTGTACACTGCAACCTTAGGATTTTCAATTTCATCCTGTTTTGTTTTTGTAATTCCATACCATCTTGCAGTCAGGCCTAGTTTAAAGTTGTACTCTGATATGATCATGTCTGACATGTTCATGTTGCAAAACAGGTCAAGTCTGATGATGAGATGAATTCTTCTGATTTGATTCATCAGCATTGAGCAGAAACGTTTATCCTTGAGTTCACCTGGTATCCATATATTAAGGAATTCGTTCAGTACAGTATAACTTTTGCTGTTAACACTGTAACGGGTATGCTTGATTATTGTATATAAAACTCTTTCAACTGATATATATTATTCGAGTGTTCTTGTTTCTAACGATATGATTGGTAAAATATATGCGTGCTTATGAAGATAGATAGATGCATATAACAAGTATTGTCTTGCATGTATTATCAGTTGAAATAATTTTCCTATTACATTTTGCACATTTTGCACATGGTCCACAGCAGGGACGTCTTCGTACTAGTCTGTGACATAAGCGTGACGATTTCGATGTTTGATCGTGAGGTTTCCCGTTCTTGAACGCAACATCACTGTATCCCTTATTACGACGCTTGCACGGCGCAGTTGATTCGATATTAACCATATTGTTCCTAATATAACGATATCGGTGATAGATATTGATTGCTGCTGACAAATTAATTTACAACGCAGTGTTTCAAAATATGCAGTTTACAAAGATATTTGGAAAAAGTTTTATGGTACCCATCTTTGAGGATTTATTTATTATATGTGTTTTATGAATTTACCTTTTTAAGACCCTCAAGAAAATTTTCTATCATCCATATGATTCTTAAGTTCAGCGACTTTTAGTTCGAAACAAGTTTTTGTTCGGTAATCTCTTGTATTTTTGTACAGTTCTGTATTTCGAAGCGGCTTTGACTGAAAATTTGGTTTCGCTGGTATTAGAACCTGATGCGAGCATTTATATCCGGAAGCGGACGATGTCTTATCACACGTTTGGGCAATATATGAAATCATAAAATTGTATTGCATATGCAATTTAAGTGATATTCTAACCACATATATGTTAATATTTTTATAACCCATTATGCCATTTTATATGCAAATATTTCTACACAGAAAATTGATATTATTTAATTTAATTTGATTGTATCGCGTTGAACAAGCTATTGATAACTAAGGTATTTAAAGGACGTGCCATCCATTACGTAATCTATTCGTGCTTTCGGTGTTTGCCGCCTTGACATAGCGCAGATCAGATGCAAACAAGGCACCCAGCACACAACATTGTGTATTCCAATCAGCCATTTTATAGTGACAGCGGGTGATTCAGTTGGTGTGAATACCCTAAATGGTGAGCGTTTGGCAGGATTAACAACTGCCATTTTGAATGGCTTTATTATGTCTCGTCCTAGGGACAAAATCCATTGCCTTTCTCTCTTTGGTGAATGTTTAGCACTACGCCACAAAAGAGGTATTGCAAAGCAAGGCGCTGGGAAACGAAAACAGATTTTTGTTTAAATTGAGAGGAATATATAAAGATCCATCTTACAACATGCAGTGGGTAACAACATTTACATTATTTCCTCAATCTACGACCTACATATGCTAGAATGATTACAAGAAATGTACTTGACATTATAGCTTGTGTAGTCTCGAATATTCAGTTTTTGGCGCCCGCCGGTCCTGACACACCTTCTATAGCGCAACATGCATCAGGCCAATAGACTCGAGAGGTTAAACGAAGTGTAAAATTTCCAAATATTTTCCCGTAAAAATACAAAGACACCTATTGATCTGGTTGTATGAGAATAACGAAAGAACATAAGGCAAAAGTAGATAAATCTGTTAACTTACCATATCCAAATGCCCCAAGCATCCCGAAGATGGTGAACCACACCATGAAGCCAGCCAACAGTCGAAGGAGAACGATGTAAAGCAGGGACAGCAGCATGACAATGATCATAAAGCTGAAAAAAGATAGCGAAGGGTACATTTTCTTATTACTATAAACAGTCAAGTTTTATATCAATTAAACCTAAAGACATTTAGTTACCTTTGTTTAATAATTGGATAGCCAGTGGAAGGTTTCTTCTTGTAATCAATGTGTTAAATATCAACGAGATAAAATTATAGGGACGTACAACTACGGCTGCTTGCCATCGACAGCGGGATTTATGACTAGCCCATCATATAACGTTTGCTTGCAATAGGTTTTTATATGACCATTTTCATCATCCTACTTCGTATCAACCAATACCTCCATGCAAGTTGGCCCGAGGGGTAGGGGAGATATGGGTTAAACTAGTACCAGCGTATTTATGACAAAAAGGTAACGTTATAACAATTTCCATATTCTGGCCCGTATCAACCCACGACTCATACCAGCTCTCGGTTTGATACAGGGTAGGACATGGTCATGGTCTTATAATAACCTGAACGAATTACGTCTGGTTTGTAAATTTAACCTCTTATTAATTTGTGAATGAGACGAAACTACAACATATCTCTTCGTTCGTGCTCGACACATATATTCAACTCCGTATAAGACTTTTGTCGGCCTACTTTTTTCAGTATATACTTCGGAATAAGTGAAATGTCCGTTATCCAACTTTCTGTTACGCTGTACAGACATTTTGATATAAATCATATTCAGATTCAGATTATTGTATTCCTTGTGTAAGACACATTGGAGATTAGACATACAATGATAGTAAAATATATTACGTTTATAATGATACAGGAATACAATTATAATCGAATACAATTTGATGCGTATTGTACAATGGCAAACGTTATTTAAACAATACAGAACATTACACTGAAATACTGATCACTTACACAACGATGACCCACCACGTCCGCAGAACTTCAGACATGATCTTTTCCGCGTATTCTTTGGCCTTGATAAACGTGCCAAACACACTGAGGGGAGATAAACAATAACATTAATCAACTACATGGTAGTCAAGTCTGTCAGCATGCAGGCCCTGGAGTAGCTTTAACAGTAATCGTATACTAAATATTCGCTATATTTCATCTTACAGTGGCAAAATCGTAATAAGACCGAGGAATGAACAGGAGGCATGCCTCCGCTCGGGAAAGAAGTTCAAATATATAGTCCGCCAGTGGTTTTCGTTTTCTGCCAGATGGTTATTGCTATATTCGTGTTTTATCTTACCACTTAAAATTTAAAACGTTTACTTTATTTGTAGCATTTGTGCCAAACAAATTATGTAACTCTTAAGTTATTGTGCTACTTACTCTAATGCTGTGGAGAGTATGCTTGCCGTCAGACCTGTACCATCCTTGCTAGACAGAGTAGTGGGCACGCTGCTGTTGATGTTACTATCCAAATCACCAATGCTGTTGATGAAGTTGACCAGGACAGTTGGTACACAGCGGCGGATCACTAAACGAAAACGGATTTTATAATATCATCTTTCGCTCTTAGTTTCGACATAACAGAATATCACGACTTCATGTACAATGTCAGTATGACATGATGTCATCAACAGGCCTACGCCATGTACATGTACGTTTGTCATAGTGTTATAAATACGTCGTGTACCATGTATGTATGTCAAAATGTTATCAATGTCATGTACCATGTACGTACCTGGTGGGTGTCACTGAAGCAAAACATTCGAATCCTTCCGAAGCACTTGATCTTATTTTCCTGGTACTTTTTTAAGTGCCTCCATGTTAATAATATTTTGTCTGATTTGGAGTTCGAATTACGATTTTGTTGACACTTTGGTCATCCTTTGTCGTGTAAGGTATTTTAACTGTTAACTATGATTATATGCATTATCTGAAGTCCGAGCACAGATCTTACCATAATGCTTTTAGCATTGATGTTTTTAGATCTGTATATTTTTAAGTTAATATAAGTGTTCATATTGATACATATATAAACGTTCCTATCGCTTAAAAAACATACAATAGTCTGTGTTCAAGTTTAGATATATCCAACGAGATGGGGTTGTGTGATGGTGGTACTTGCCTGGGGAGCTGGCGAGAATGTATGCAGGGCACTCGTCTTCTGATATCAGTTGGTAAACGTCTTTCTAGTAAACCATATCGTTACCTCTAATTGCATTCACATTTGGATTGGTCGCATCAGCAATAAAAGCATCACCTTTCGAAACGTCTATGTGACCAAATGCAACTACACTTAGCAAAAATATAGCAATATGATGTTGAATTGGGAATATAAAGAATATAATTAATTTACGTTTGCAAAAATCCAAAAATAATGAAATATATTACATATATCCAAACAATGCAATTGGAACGCATACGTTTATCTTATAACAATCGTTTAATCTTCGAAACGTAAATTTTTAAATTTTGAAGTCAATATTTCAGCCATATACTCACGCTCATGTCGGCAGATTCTTTACAATATTTCAAATCTGAGCTTGACGACACATCCGTGGCCACTGAGTAATAATATGACGGACACGTGGTGACACAGATCTAGAAAGTTCAAACAGAAAAAATAGCCATTTTCCTTAAACATTGCATACATGATAGAATAAAGACAGGAAGTAGATAGCTTCGTAAGGTATAGAACAATTCTGCTTTGTTTTCCGTTAAGTTACAATCTTACAACAACAGATTTTCACATACCGATATTAATAAAAGTGTGACATGTAAAATGAAGGGTAAATGACCACTTTTATGATTTTTACTTTTTATTCTTTAAATTAATAATTAAAAAAGAGGATAGGTAGAAGTAGAAAGAAAACAACTATATCACGACCCTTCTCGCCATTTTTGTGTCTAACACTCAATCTAATGTACCTGTGGTGAAGGACATCCCAGCAGGAAGACGGCTATCCCTGCCTTTGAACAATCGATAAGATCGAAATAAAACAGGTAGTCCTTTCCACTGCAACAAATTAAGCGAAACATAATATTACTATCACAGCAAATAATAGACTAAAGGTAAGTAAATTTGAAATGAGCTGAAATATATTTCATAACGCCTTATATTTTGTTTTCTGTATTTTCAATCACACATCGCATCGCCTGCCAATCGGAATAGCACTAACATGGTAGAATCATACGGCTAAAATTACTATTTACATTGTATTTTTAAAATCTCAACGTTTGGGAATCACATTTTCGTCGGATTATCTCTTTCAGATGGTATTATGAATATGAAACCTATTGTGGAAACAAAATAAGATGTATAGATTATCACATGAAAAGTTTCAAAACAAGTTCTTCATTTAAACACCAGAGTGTTTTTGTATATTCTACAATATCTGTGATCGTACATAGCATAACAACCAGAAATGCTAGACGCAGTTTAGCATTTTTCTTTTTCTAAAATGAGGGCAAATCCACCCGGGCAGAACATGTTAGTACACGACCTAATATTAGCGATCATAGAACTTGCTCGAAGTATTCATTAACCTGCATCTGAAAGTATCGTGTGTTGTAGGGATGTACATGTACCGTATGTCTGTGGGTTAAAGTTGATGGGGTTACAGCATTATGTTTGCGTAAACAAAGAACATCAAGGTCAGTTAAAAACTCACGCATTAGTACCGGATCCACACATGACACCGTCAGAGTCCACGGGATATAACAGCAATAACGGGTTACCCTGTATGAAGGCTGTAATAGACAAACGAAATATTGAGTTGTGCATACTGTTATGCAAAAGTTCAAACATAACCTGAATACTACAACTTCAAATGCCATTGAACTACAAAAGCATGTGCTCAGAAAGAAAATATGTAACTAAAGCAAATCTATATTTGATCAATTGGGTTCACAGCTTCAGTGTCAAAATATGTGTGCACAGGACCCCATAATGAGAACAAGAAATTCACATCATCTTTTTCTGTGTGCATTTGTGACAATATCGACTAACCATACTTTGACAAATTTCTACAGAACTGAAAACGTCGTTCGTTTGACTGTGGCAATCATACCGTCGGCAGGTGACACCACCTAAAAAACATAAGAGTAGTAGTACAAGCTTATCCTGGAGGTCTTGCATAGAGTTTTAAATCTGAGGTATACCAAAAGTATACCGTACGGTTATCTGCGCATTGTCAATATGGCCTTTCTTTGTGTATACGTCATCTATAAATTTTGAAATATTTAGTGTCTCATTAGGATGGTTTCGCGTGTTCTAACAAAACTCTGGTTAAGGGGTGGGAGAGAAAGAGTCAACCATTATCCAGGTACTTCGGGTGTGGATATTCTACCCTCGGGTGCAGAATTTGGATTCAGTACCCCGGCAAGCCAAGGGTTCTAATTACAGTCTCGGATAGACTATCCATATCTCACATACTTGTATATAATAGACCTTTTTCAAGTTCCCCACCCTTCCATGTATTGTCACCGTGATATATCTTTCCGTTGTTCAAGTACTGTATATTGTTTTAGATGGGGTTTCGGCTTAATCATGTAATAAGTGCATTTCATTTGCAATTATTCCTGTTGACCTCAGCTACTTCTTGTAATATACGTGGACAATATGAAGTAGTATAACACTAAACATTACTATGTACTGAGCCCACACATACATACCATAGGCGGATACCAGGGCGAATACACCAAGGAAGATGACGAAAATTAGACAACAGATGATGTCTGTACAAGATCTGAAAAATGATGCAAACATGTATAACATAACATATATCTCAGTTATATTCTCAACCTTATTAATACATAATTAATATTTCAAATGTTTTATTCGATTTCCCGTCTTATTTTGTCCATTTGGATGATAAAAGACGAATTTTAAATGTGTGCATGATTACATAATTAATATAAACATTGAATTGCGAGAAGATTTTTGAATAAAGAACATAAGTTCGAATTGATAGTTTAATTCAAAGCCAAAACTGAAATATTGTTTTAAGAATAAACAGTAGGGTTATATAAGTACACTATACCTATTCTTCAATGGTCCCTTAAAATTTGGGTCGTGTTGTTTCGGTTTTCCTGAAAGGAAAGCAGGGGACGTGTACACCATGTAAATAATTAAAAGTATTGTAAAAGTGTTTTATTTCCAATTGTTTGTGTTAACATCGGTTATCAATTTTTGGCAAGAAAGACACTTGTATGATTATATAAGACATACTAAATGTAGTAAATCAGTTCTCAATCTTCGTTAAATGTAAACATAAAGAGTATTTTCTAACAGAGCTATCCGGACTAATGAAGAATATGCTGTGGAGTGTACACAGGGTCGTCTGAAAACATAGTAAGGTTGTGCTACCTTATTTCTTTTACCTGTGGGCGTGGTCATAATTCTGAAATCACGTTTATTTACATATGACGTAAAATTATCTACAGGGATGCTGTCACAAATAACAATCTTCTTTCCCTAACTATTTCTTAGCCAAAAGGAGTGGCGTAGTTGGGGCGGTGATATTTAAGAATAAGCTAGGAGGTCGAATACATAACGGCAATCCAGATACCTCTACGCCCGCGAGTAGAAGGAACATCTTTATACCCTGCACGTACAGAGAGGCAGACAATATCAATAGGCCTTTGTGTGGGAATCGATTGGTATGATACATGCGACAATGCCATTTCAAAGCAAGATGCATGTTTTGAATAGTGGTCTTATACTTTTTAATTGGTAAACGATGTAAATCACATGATATTTACAAACATTTTTTGTAGTTGTAATAATTTACTGACAATTTAAAGAAATTATACTGAAAAGTCTATGTTATATTATTTAATATAAGATATATTGATGGTGAGAACAACAAATGTTATCAGAATGAATTCCATTATACTCAACTGTTAGATTATACAATGACATGAAATATTAATTTGATAAAATGTATAATTGGGGTTTGTTAAAGCTGCAAGCTGCACAGTGTTAAAAAATAAAAGGAACGCAGATTTCATTTTGAAACCACACATATACTTATCCCGTCGTAAATTTAACCTAAATGTGTACATTCGAACATCAAGTCAATTAATTCGTGTGTGTTGGTTAGTAGTATGACTATTTAAACTTCTTTCTTTCATATAGGAGCTAATTGTTGCTAAAACATGCAAACAATTACATACCATAACAAATACCATTGTCAATGCACGGATAACAATAGAGTATTCAGGATTTAAAGTTACACTGTAGTAAATCGTGACACACCTAGAATACTTATTATATAGACAGACAATGACCCGCGACATTGAGACTGCCCTGTCGGTAATTTAAACTTCATAATATAGGGTAAACGAGCGGGGATTTTCGCACGTACATTTGCTGTACCATAGCCAGTAACATAATAGGAAAACGTTGTTTGGAATCTATAAATGATCATACTATTCAAATTGACCACACCAATATATGGGTTTTTAATGTTCCATTCGTTAACTAAATGATCATATAGCATAAGTGGTATACATTTGATATATCGATGCTTGTTTGTTCGTAGCATCATTGTTTACCATTTTTGTTAATGTTGGTGTGTCATTTTATCTGTATAACACATTTCTCACTAAACATTCTCAAAAAGTTACATGCTTGCATTTAATAGAAGAAAAAAAATAACTTTCGCTCTTTTCACCATCCGTCAATGCAAAAGTCCAGTGCTGCCCATTATATCTTTTTCAACAAAGATTTGTTTCACCAAAGATGTTTCCCGAATTATGGGGTATTTAGTAATTGATATGATTTCTTCTCAACAAGTTGATATATCTATCTTATTACTTGACGAAAAGTTAGTGCTCTTATTTCGATTGAATAAATGTTGTATCATAATATAAATACAATGTCTCGGAATGCATTTCATTTAAAATCGTGTATAATCGACATTTCGTTCTACTGTAAGTTACATTGAACTATTTATATCAGTATGTTGTTCTAGTTGTTCTTTGTAATATCGTTTTTCTATTATATTTTTTTTTGTGTTATTTATTACAAAGCATTTACAAAATTTATGTTACTTCATGTTACTACGCTGATGACACGTGTGGAGTTTCTAAATGTGTTATAATGTTTATATACATTTCTACTTGAAGGATACTCTAAAACTCAAACTAGTACCGGATATACATCCGATATCTGACATGTGGTTTAAGCCAAGCATGAGGAATCGAGGTATAGTATGGATATGGTTTTAACAGGATACACATTAGACAATGATCGTGAATCAACGCTTTACAAACGTTTCTGAGAACATTTCATAATACACGTTATTACGTAGTACAATAAATTTGAAGTCATTATTTCTAACGGTTTGTTTGGTAATGAAGATAAGCTGTTAAATGTTAAAATGTAAAATAAATGAATGATTCTGTGATGATCCGTTAAGGTGGCTTGTAAGGACTAGTGTGTAATATTTAGATAAGATAAAATTGTCTTGAAATCCTTATCTAGTTTACCGAATAAATCAATACAACCGTAGCCTGTTTTTATCGCTCGTTAATTTGAACGGAATGAAAAACAAATATCAGCAAACTGCCAAGCCCTTCAAAACCTTCAAACTGCTTCAATTGAATCAATTTTAACCAAAGTCACAACGAATCATCAATTTACCTTCTTAGGTTTAATTATCTATAAAAAAACATCTTACCGAAGTCTTTTTTCTCCGCTGAAATGAAAAACGGAAATAATTATAATTTGGTGTTAATTTCATTCAAATGGGGTCTTAATAATAAACAATAACGAAGTTTCTAACAAACAAATGTATAAGACAAACGTTCACGTAGAAAAAATTGTGCTGCAATTAACAATAAAAAAGCAAATTAAACAATCGAATGATATTCGGGTAATGTCTGCTCGTATTGAAACATGAACATCAATGTATAATATTTAGGTGGTACCATGCTTTTGCAAGAGTTCCTACATGAATTAACGAAAGTAACTGGCGACCCAATGGGTTTTCCGCATTGATAATGTTCAACCATTAAAGGGGGGCTCAGCCTGTTTTTTATATGTCAAGTTTATGGAGAATTTCGTCTGTATAAATTCATAAGAAAGTAACACGTTTCGTAGATAAAGCCAAATCAATAACGAGTATTCTGTCAAAATCCTCGTCACATCAAACAGTTAATTAAGTACATGTAGCATGTGTTCAGATAAGACTTTGGTTATTTTTTTTTTAGTAAACGGTACAATTTGAAATGTTCTCACTACTTCAATGGGATCACTGTTTACCCTAGTCAGATATAGAACAATCATTTCACATACTTAGGTTTAGTTATCACTTAAATAACCATTGTCCCACAATAACAAGACCACCATTGTTCCTACAGCTATATGGTAATGATAAGTGCTGCTCATGTTTAGTATCTGCAGTTATAGAATCATCACTGACCCTACTCGGGTTCATTATTCTAGAATATATAATCCTTATTGTCTACTAAAAATAAAAGGTTTCATCAGTTATTCGTTTCTAGTCAGTCGCGAATAATCATTGAATATATTCAGTTATAAAATCATCACTGACCCTACTCTGGTCCATTATTCTAAAATATATAATTCTTATTTTTTACTCAGGTTTCATCAGTTATTCGTTTCTGGTCAGTCGCGAATTATCATTGAATATATTCAGTTATAGAATCATCGTTGTCCACACTAAGCGGTAGAATGTTTTATTTCTCTATTCAGTTATAAAATCAGTATTCATTTTGCTCATCATAGTCATCTGTATCAGCATTAACAGAACTGTAAGCTACTTTACGAATACGGTTATATAATAAAAAATGATCTCGTTTAAATGTGTAAATGAAAATGAGATAATCCCGCTGGTGTTTATATTTGTAAAATATCTTTATTTAGTTATTTTTGTAATTAAATACAGCTAGAGAATGGGCACAGCTTGACTTAAAAATGTTAACTACCTGATAGGAGATATAACAAAAATCACAAACCACCGTTCCTAGTCTATACAGTTTTTCTTAGATGATCATTATATAAACAAACCAAACGGGTTACTATTTAATAACTTACCTTCGGGAGCCACCTTCGACGACATGACTCTTGTTGTAGATATCCGTGTAAAATTTTCGTATTATAACAACACTTTTAATCTACGTAAATGTATGACAGTCTCAAATGCAAGATGGCGACTAAAGTTAAACCTGGGCCTTGCACACACGTTATACTTATTCATGTATACTATTCTGTTTGCCAAAACCTAATGACACTGATTTTAAACAACTGCTTTGAATTAGGGATTTAAATCAAATCACAATGGCACAAACTGACCCGGACATGACTATCTGATGGTATTCAATACGGACCGTTCAAAAGCATCACGCGTAACGGTAAAGTGTATATATCTCCACTGTTATCAATCGCTTAAATAAGAAGTCATTAAGTATTAAAATATATTTCGTGTCTACAAAAAAAAGTTTATAAGGAGCTTTAAACACAATATAAACCTTTAAGAATTATAAACTATAATTTAGTTATGTTATACTACATGAATGATTAAGTTTTCTTCTTAATAGATATTCTGAAATATTTTTGTCGACAACGTGTAACAAATGCTAATCCGTATATCTTTTTATTTGTAACGCAGCTCTTGACTTCGAAAAGAGATTGGGTTAGCCGTCAGAGGGATCGCACGTCACAGACATTCTTGAATAAAAACCTTACGCAGGTAAACGCGAATGAACTTTAATTTTATGCAGAATTAAAAGGTTTTTTTCAGAATGTCGGTCATTTGGGACAAAAACGACTGTGCTAATTGAATGATCAGGTATTATTACAACTTTAATATAATCATATGACAGGGGAAATAACCCCGTTATATCAGTATCACTTTAAAAAACAGCTCCCGCTGATATACCACTAACGGTATCCATTATTAAAAGTCCCCGAATAATGAAAGTATAATTTGTACACTGTTGAAAAGCTACAATCTGTACATATATTAAGGATCATGTTTTTCAACTAGAAAATGTCTGTAAGACATGAATGCCCCCGCTGTATGTGAAATTAGTTTCAGTGTTCTATAAAAAGTTACAACCACTTTGATCTTGTTACCCTGACACCTGCACACACACAAGGTACTGCACTTAAAGTTAATCTTAATATTCATGTTTTTTCTGTATGTTATTATCATCCTGAAATACAAGGATGTCAGAGGTATACTCATATTTGACCTTTATATAAAGTTTGACCAAAATCCGTGAAAGAATGAAGTTGCTAAGTGTTTAAATTGAATAAGTTGATGATTTTCTATATATAGCAAGTACGACCTTGGCCTTGACCTTTGAACCCTGAAACACAACAATGTCCGAAGTATACTCATACATGACCTTTGCATAAAGTTTGACCAAAATCCACGAAAGAATGAAGTTGCTAAGTGTTTAAATTGAATCAGATGATGATTTTCTATATATAACAAGTGTGATCTTAGCCTTGACCTTGAAACCCTGAAACACAAGAATGTCCGAAGTATACTCATACTTGACCTTTGCATAAAGTTTGACCAAAATCCACGAAAGAATGCAGTTGCTAAGTGTTTAAATCGAATCAGTTGATGATTTTCTATATATAGCAAGTGTGACCTTGGCCTTGACCTTGGATCCCTGAAACACAACGATGTCCAAAGTAAACTCATACTTGAGCTTTGCATAAAGTTTGACCAAAATCTGTGAAAAGAATGAAGTTGCTAAGTGTTTACATTGAATCAGTTGATGATTTTCGATATATAGCAAGTGCGACATTGGCCTTGACCTTGGGTCCCTGAAACACAACGATGTCCAAAGTATACTCATACTTGACCTTTGTATAACGTTTGACCAAAATCTGTCAAAGAATGAAGTTGCTAAGTGTTTACATTGAATCAGTTGATGATTTTCTATATATAGCAACAGAGGCATTGGCCTTGACCTTGGAACCCTGAAACACAACACTGTCCGAAATATACTCATACATGACCTTTGCATAAAGTTTGACCAAAATCCACGAAAGAATGAAGTTGCTACGTGTTTAAATTGAATAAGTTGATGATTTTCCATATATAGCAAGTGTGATCTTGGCCTTGACCTTGAAACCCTGAAACACAAGAATGTCCGAAGTATACTCATACATGACCTTTTCATAAAGTTTGCCCAAAATCCACGAAAGAATGAAGTTGCTACGTGTTTAAATTGAATAAGTTGATGATTTTCCATATATAGCAAGTGTGATCTTGGCCTTGACCTTGAAAGCCTGAAACACAAGAATGTCCGAAGTATACTCATACTTGACCTTTGTATAACGTTTGACCAAAATATGTCAAAGAATGAAGTTGCTACGTGTTTAAATTGAATAAGTTGATGATTTTCTATATATGGCAACAGAGGCATTGGCCTTGACCTTGGGTCCCTGAAACACAACGATGTCCAAAGTATACTCATACTTGACCATTGTATAAAGTTTGACCAAAACCCACGAAAGAATGAAGTTGCTAAGTGTTTAAATCGAATCAGTTGCTGATTTTCTATATATAGCAATAGAGGCATTGGCCTTGACCTTGGAGCCCTGAATCACAACACTGTCCGAAATATACTCATACATGACCTTTGCATAAAGTTTGACCAAAATCTGTGAAAAGAATGAAGTTGCTAAGTGTTTACATTGAATCGGGACGGAAATGGGCAACACTATAAATCAACAGTTTACAGGTTTTACTTGCCCCGACGTGTACATTTTATAAATGCTTCCTCGATTATACCTTCTATTTAAATAACAAACTTATTGTATTAATAATGTACTACGAAATCAAACAGTTTACCAAATACTAGAGTTAAATACATCAACCTTTTCATTCTCCTTTACACTATCAGAGAACCAGAACGTATCTTACCCAGCTATTATGGATGCCTTACGGAAAATGTATAATTTCTATAACCAATTAGTTTTCATTTTGGTGATGGAGATGAATTTATTATGATAGATCATGGAATAGGTCCAGTACTTTAATACATGATTTAAAGTTAATATTATTGATGATCGGCGCTGGTGACTCTTACTTTTGCTAATATACTTTTCACCTTTCCAATGGCAGTAGCAAGATGTTCGCTGAATAAAAAATTGCTACCATGAACTAAATAACTGCATTCTACTCTAGTATTACTGATATCATGTATACCGACAACAAATGTATGAAATAGAAGTATTTAAAACATTAGAAATAATGTTATTACAATACATAAATCTGTCAACACATTATCTATGTATATATTTAATGATGGGGAAACATGACAATGCAATGACTTGTCTTCATAATATCACGAAAGTTGACAGTTGCATCTACATGTATTTATTAAGTGCTGAAATTATATTATAGTATTCGATCACTTGCCTTTAGAACGTTCATAAAACCTTATCTACGTACTACGATCAAAAGAACATATTTATTTTACGATTACTAATAGTATCACATTATTATTTTAGTGTCGGTAAAAAGTTACGTGGCTTTTCATTTGTTATATTTCAATGACATTTCCAAATGCAAGAGGGATGCATTCGAGTGCGTGTACTTCACTGTAAGCGTAGAAATAGATACAGATGTTGTAAGGACTAGCATGGGTTACATGACATCCCGAGTATATTATTGCACCAATTTGAATGCTACATATAGTGTTTCTATCATGGATTGCCGTCGGGAAACGGAAAATCATTAACATTATGTTTATAATGCTATGTAGACATTCAAAATCAGAATGGTAGATATGGTTGATTATCACTAACGTTTTCAAGCCTTACGACCGTCTTCGGGCGATAACTTGGTTTGCCGTGTTGATCTTGTTATTTTTATATATTTTAAAAAAATGTACAAAATCTCCTTAAAATCTACATAACGTCTATTTGTCTACGTTCATTACTTTTAGAAATCTTTATTGTATATATAATATACTATAAACTTTATTTATTTTGCTACTTATACAAATCACTCTTGTTGGCTCGGATGTTAGCGCGCTTGGGTCCTACTGTGGGAGGAAACCGGAGAACCCGGCTAAAACCCACGTGATCGGGCAGGTGACTACATACCTTTTCACGTCCGATCGGGGAATCGAACCACGGTCGCCTTGGTGAAAGGAAAGTGCACTATACACTGCGCCATCCGACCCATCTGTATTATATCGATGGATACAAATCATCAAAGAAAACATCTCGGTCAAAAACCGTTAAAACTGACCAGAGATTCAACATACTGTATAGCACGATATTTCTGCGGGAATGAAATGTTCGCGGGTCATTAGCGTGATGGCGAAAATGTGATCCGCAGAATAATATGACAATACATAAATGTTATATATAATCATGAGCCGCGATAATAAATTTCATAACCGGAATGTCATCATGAAAGAGCCAGTATGCTGCTCGTGTCATTTCCTTTACATCAAGAGAGATATGTTTGAAGTTAGATTATATCACACATATATGTAACAGTTTTGTTGATTTATTTAACAAATTAAAGTGCACTTCCTTCCCAGTTAACATTATGCTATATATGCCGAATGTCCAGACTCCGTGAAAAACTGAGTTCCTTCACATGTCTAGATTGCAAAATTATAAAACTTGTAAATTTATTATTCTAAGTAAGGGTACAAATTGCGGAACTTTAAGCCCCAGTATATAATCCATTACAAGGTATGTGAATAAAGGTCAGTCATAACGAAAACAAAGTTATAGATAAACAAAAAAACACACATACAATGGACGTCATTAGTTTAATAGCACCGAGAAAATTTCCTTGAATAGTCGACGTAAATAAAAGTATCCAAATTTAATCAAAATGAGATATGTTGATTTTATATAAGAATATTACATGTACAGTATATAAAATGGTAAGATTAATTTTCCTCGTTAATTAAAATAATATATAAAGAAACATATGCATGTCGGATTTCATTACAAATAACAATATTTCACAGTTATTAGTGTTGCGTCTACAAAACTCCACGGAATGAAACGAAAGAATCTACTGCATGGATTTACTTGATAGCTGCTATTTATGAACAGTAACCTATTTAAGTTCTTTGTTCAAGTAATGATCCAAAATATTTGTTCTATGGATGTTACAGATACAACAGTTTGGTCCGGTTGCTGCAATACTGCTTACAGGTTAATCAAGAGTAACACCAAACGTTACATATTGTACAGCTAATGATTGAAAATTATAATCTGACGCAAGAGTTCTATAAAAATGAACTGTTCAACTAGTATTTAAATAAATACAGACTTAAAAATAGTTCTACTTTATGCGATAACGACTCTTGAAGGCTTTGCGAATTAGGGCCCAGCATTCTGTGTATATTATTCATTGTCCGTTTTGTCAGTGAACAGAACTGCTCAAGGGATACTCTCAAATAAGCCACGGCCATCATCTGTATATAACTACTGGATAAACATCAGAAAAGCTGTCTGGAAAAACGTTTGGTCTCTTTAACGAATTTTGTTTCAAAAATTTAAATAACATATTGATACAGTTTAATAACACGTTGGAATTTCATCAGTTACAAATCCGCGTGAATGAAAATACAGACGATTCTACAGGTGTGCAGAATTTCATTCCCATTATATATTACACAACTGGTTGTGCTATGGTTCTAACCACCCATTTTGATTTAAAGTTCAAAACAACATAGCATAGATGTCAACAAAACGCATATGAGATAACCTAAATTAATCAAAATGACCAATTTCAAATATACATGGCTCATTGATCCCATCATCACGATCAGGGATCAATTCAAGCAGAGAAAAACAGCACAGTACCCATTTGAAATCGCTGTTATATTATTACATTTGATTTCAATCAATTAATTAGAAACTGGCGTATTTTGTAAAGAAAAATAAATTGAAAATGATAGTTCACATGAACGTATCGACTAGCAAGTGTCTCCTACTCGCATAACTCGCATCGATTTGAAATATTTTAATGGAGCTTTGTGTACATCATAAACTACATTGTATCATAGTTCCATATATTCAATACATTTCAGCTTTCTCACACTATACAATACCACACAAATGTGATACTTTGGCTAAATCTCGATTTATTAGAATTCTAACCACACAGAAATGGTCTGCATAATGCTTGGTATAACGTATGGGTAAACGTATACCATACAAACATTACTGCATGAGGATTTCGTGAACATCCATATGTAACTTGAAGTACCTTCCTAATATTCATTAACAAAGATAACAACAACACTATATATTGCCAGTCTTCTTAATTAGGTCTAGGGGCAAGATAAGATATTAACAAAAAATAATATTTCAAAAGGATAACAGTATTTTGTCAAATAGCATAAACAGTATATTATTACAGAAATCACATAATTTCACGAAAGGAATAACAGTATTTCACTTTAGGAATAACAGATGTTTTCGATATAGGAATAATAGTATACAAAATTATATGTATCACAATGTATAATGTAGGAAACGTCATCGAATGATAATCACAGCTACTGGTACTGAACCATTTCTTTTATAATTATATTTATTTTAAAACGATTTAATTATATCATCTTAATCATATTAACTTAGCAATACATTATTTACAAACACTATGATAGTGAATCAAGTGAAATGTGAAAATTATATACAATGTACAATAGATAAATCTTTATCATAGGAATGATGGCTCAACATGGTTACAATCACCCTACAGTTACTGTACAATATATTAATATGCTGAACATAAGCAAACTTTTCATTAAAGATTGTGTGAGCCACACCACCAATTATTGTGAGCCACACCACCAATTATTGTTGAAACAATATTTTTGTCCAGTCTTAGCAGTAATAATCATAAAAAAATAAAGGATTCAACTGGGATCTGACAGCAGGCTATCAACTTTTATATATATTCACACTGAAGCCATGCAATGCCAATTGCTGTCAGTAACCCAGTGATTGTGCAAACTGCCCGCAAGCAATCAGATATCAGTTTTCAAGTAACAAGTATTCAATTATGCAAGTACTTGATGATGATATTATACATTTGGAACCTGAAAGCCCTTCTATCAGCTCATTAACATGGCCCTTGTACCAGCTTTTTATCAACAAAAACATAGTCTCTGCGGGATTAAAAACAATATGTTAATGCTGAATAAAAGTTGGAAATGTCCACTGAAATGTTATTTTGAATTTTACAAGTTCATGTAAATATCCTGGAGTACTTTTGTCCTACCATAACGGGTAGTATTGCTGTTCATCTCTGTGATGGCGAATTGTTACTACCTCAGGTTATAGATATAATACATGAGTTAAAGTGTCTCGGACTCCAGAATGTTTATATCACAGGTTACATGGACAGATTTACTGGTATCATTACAAAACATGCATAGCTCGAAACACTCTTCCAATGGACAACTGCGCTAATTTGTATTATATTTGTTTTCAAAAATTGTATGATATTGCCAGCAATTGTATTTCAAAATATTGTTGAAACAATCAGGTTCTTTATAAATCAGACAAAAATGAGACAAGTATGTCCGGCAAGCATTGACTTCTGTAATGTATATGACACAAGGCTTTGATGATCTTGTTTGTCGATATTTCACTTATTGTTACAAGATCATCAACGATCAAAACATGTTTCTCTTTTACTGTATTAACAGACATATATGGATATTCATGAAGTATATTAATTGTAATTTCCTGATCAAGCTGGTCAATATCTTATTCAACTCTCCTTCTGTACTTCAGTAGCAAAATTTCATCACTTATCATTTATCATGTGAGAGAGAGATAACAATTACCAATTCAACATACAATTTGAAAGTTAAAACATATATAATATATATTAATTAAAATATATTATAACAAGTGAAAAAAGTATATAGTTTTAAGATGACTCCATATTTGATCAATGTCCATTTTCGTTATTTGCATTTTTATTTTTTTTACAAAAAATATTGGAAAGCTTAAAACAAGTCTATAATAAATATGAGTACATCACATATGGGACTATTAAAGCCTGCAATTACATTGATCCTCATCTCCACTTCTAACATAACATTGTATCACTGAGCATGACAATATTTCTATCCTAGTATGTCGGTTCGGAGAGCCATATCTCTACTCCTACAATATAACAGAAATCTTAAATAGTTGAGCAATTTTGTGTCTCGAATACGCATAATTATTGAACGGAAACTTTAACAAAAAATATTCATTCAATTACTTTTAATACTATCGAATTAGAGATCTTTTAAATGTTTTACTAAATTTTAGCAGAAAACAGAAACAGAAAAATATTTTTTTATAATTGTGAAAATTGAAACATATTTGGTACAAAATTACCACAGCTCCTGCTACTTTTAAGTTGAATAAACCTCACTCCAGATGATGTTGCTTTAACTCATTCACCCCTGATGACACATTTGAACTCTTCCAATTCAAAGGTTGGAATAGTTCATTATGAAACTACAGGGGTGAATGAGTTAACATGTAGGGTGATATACAGGCTGCAACTACAGCATATGAAAAGTAGACGTATATCATTCCAACATATTCTGAAAATTGAACTCTCACAACAACTATGCTAGAACTCCTTCATTATCTAAAGTGCAGCCAATAGAGAGTACCACATCAAAAACAAACATTTATTATTCATAATTGAATGTGTATAGCTTCACTATCATATCAAAAACAAATATTTATCAATAATTGATGAATGTGTAGCTTTGTTATGATGCGTATCAAATACAAAACTTATAATTCCAATTCAATCACTCTAATTGATTGTCAATTTGATCATGTAGGCCTCCATGGACACTTAACTAGTTTCAATTCCAATGTGAAATATCATTCTGTGGCATCATATCCATACCAGTACCTCACCCACGTCAGTATAACACATTGTCACGACACTATTACCAAGGTGATTTAGTCTTTAGAAATTCTCTCCTTGTGACCCCTTCTTCATTACCAGGTTTTTCTTGCCAAGGATGTTCATCAGATCTTTACTCATGTAGAATGGTTTCTCCACAGAGCCATCATTTCTTTCCAAATCTTCCACTATGAAACATAAAACATTTGACCATAGGATTTTTGTAAGTTATAATATACCTGTATATATACTGAAATATTTGTGTGTACCGATGCACCTGTATGTACTTTTATACATGCAGTGTATCTTTACGTACCTTTATGTATCTGTATGTACTATGTACATGCATATATCAGGATTTACCTGTGTACATGTATGTACACTGTACCTGTATGTATCTGTATGTACCAATATGTATGTATCTGTATGTAGTACTATATGTACCTGCATTTATATGTATCTGTATGTACCTATGAAATTATATATCCTATGTACATGTTTGTATCTGTATGTACCTGTATGTATATGTATGTCCTATGTACACGTATGTATCTATACAGCTATGTGAAAATATGATCTATAAAAAAATATTGAAATTAAACTAACATGAGATGAGGATTTTCAGAGAATTATCGGTAAATAACAAAATGTGGTAATTGCGGAATTTATTCAAACTTTGATATAGATATTGATTCCGTGTCATCTTTTTCCACACTAAACAAATTAACATAAGTGCCTGATACAATTTTGTACCGTAACAAAAATGAGGTGGGCAAAATTATGCCTCTTAAAGACATTTAACATTATCATAGTGTCAGTATTCCAGAAAGCATTGTTGTGTAATACACGAGTGTTACTTACAGAAACAGAGGAACAGGGTGTCCACAGCCATGGAGTAGACGCTGAAGAAACAGCTGGCAACCACATACGACACGATGGTCACTATCTGTACATCATAGACACAAAAACAAATGTTATAAGATTACAAGGCCTTCTGTTATTGAAAAAAAAAAAGAGCAAAATAAACCAAAACAAACTACTGACAGAAATTTAATAATAACATGCCTGCCAGATCCATTCTAAATATTCATACATTTGATCCCTGTGATATTGATGTTTTCTTATGGAAAGAGAAAGGACTAAGGGCATTAAGATTCATTTCTGGCCTCATCATGGATTTATAATTTGTTTGTTATATTTGTAATCTTAGATAAATAAAGTACACAAATATGATGAAAAAAAATTGCACCAGGAAAGATGAACTAATTAATATGATGTTTTTGAAAGAAATTGGTAACTAAATTCAAGTTGTAATTTTTGGTTTTTTATGAGGCCGAAAATGACCCATAACACCCCAAGTCCCTTGTTTATTCAATATGACTATAATGATATTACTACTTGCAAATATTATTTGTGATTTAGCCCTTATTCAGTGTTTTAATTAGTGTATTTCACTCACCACAATAGGAACAACATAAAAGTTGAGAGTGGGGGTGTAGTTCTTCAGGAAATCAATACCACCACTGAAGAAGAAGTAGGCTCCAGCAGCTGAAAATAACCGTTTTCCTTCCATATTATATTTAAAACAATTTCTTAAACAATTGGAATAGAAAATTGACATCTTGATAACCTGCTTATGATAACACTTCTGTTCTTCATATTTACCCATAAATCCCATGTTTTTTTCTGCCTTAGTATTGTATACATATTAACATATTATACATTTATGTCATAGCTGTCAAACCTCCCTCAATAGGAGGAATATTATTTCATTTTTGACCAATCAAAACTCCCTCATTCAAGTCCAAACTCACACAAACTCAAAATCTACATCCTGTTTTCATATGATCTCCTAGTTACTGCATGGTGTGTGTAATGATCATAACAAGTGAGCCTGAATCAAATGAATGTTTTTCAGAGTTATTTTGATACATTAAAAGGGAAAGATAAATTGAGCAAATCAGTTTCTGTAACGTTTCATGCACTTTCTTCCTCATTGGAAATGTGGACTGAGGGAGATCTCCCTCCCTCATTGAGATTTCAGAGGTTGATCCATATTGATATTTTTTCTTCAGACAGTCTATATATAGATATATTTCAATATTGACCTCTTGCTCTGCCACAGAACTATCTGTGATTTTAATACTACATATAATTATAATAAATATTGTTGCTCTGGTCTTACTAGTATCATACAGATAACCCTACCTACCACACATAACAATTACCTGTAGCTCCCACTATCACCAGTTTCCCCAGCAGCATAATGAACTCAGTCACTTTGTCCACAACAGCAACTCTGTAAACAAGTCAAATGATAAACAAAAGATGGAATAATACTATGACTCAAAATTTCGTACCATTTAATGTTTTTTAAAACAAAATGAGACAAAACATGTAGATCGAATCTGTTAGCTTCAAAACACCATATATGACAAGTAGACAGATATACCATTATCATTCTTCTTTTTACAATTGAATTAAATTATTTACACTTGGATAGTTCATTAATCTTACACTATACAAAATGCCAATCAAAAGACTCCATTTTTACCTCACTATATTTCGCATGATCAGCATAAAGGCATCTTTGGCAGAAGAACAGAAATTCTTTCCATGTATTGCAACCTGAAAACACAACAAATGCATCCTTCAGTCTTTCATCAAAATAGCTTAAAGATTAGGTTCACATATCCAGTCTTTGTTAACAATACATGTATACATATTGATATTTAAGGATTAACTTGAATATATTTTTCATGTTATGGAGATGTACTCTACCGCGAGGCGGTTTATGATGAGAGTACACTCTGTTTTTTTGTGATATAGCGCCATAACATGAAAAATATATTCATATTAATCCTTATAATTTAACCTACTATACACAATTCCTATGGAAATCCACTTTTATTGATGGACTCTTTTCTTTTAGAAATTATTGCGCTGCTGTATCGGCCAATCAAAAGCAACGTTACAAACGGCGACGTCATTTTTTTACATTATGGGCTGATAACAAATTTTTAAGCCAATGAAAATGCTTGTTACAAGCAAGATTAAATTATTAAACTAGAACACAGTTTTTAATGCATATTGTTCAATCAATATGATTTTGGACTTGTGACAAAACATGAATAGGTTAAGTTCACTTGATTTCAACTCATAGAGGAGTGTTATATGTTCAGTGAGCAATGCAGACACTTGATGTTTCAGTCTTACAACATCAATATAATTTAAACAGTGATGTCACTTTGGGAAAAAGAATGCCATGGACATTAAATTTCTTTCTTTATTTGGCTTTGATCCTGAAAATACAGAAACAAGTCTTCAAAGCACAAGGATTTATATATAATCAGTCATCAGTCAATCAGAAAAAAATGAAAACTCTGAAGTAAAATGTACTGAGCGTTTGATGTGTATTGGTCTTTTCCATATGCAAAGTCAGGTGTTGTAAAAGGTGATAAAATAGACACCTAACATTTTGGCAATGGATTGGAGGTAACGGTAAATAGCATGCATGTTTAAGAAATATTGAACTTACCATGATGTAAGCATTTTTGGTTAAAAACTTGAGACATTTCTCAAGACACCAGAAGCAGCATTTTAAACACCTTTAAAATAGAAAGTTGATGATTTAAAGTTGAAATCATTCGCAGAGATGAATATTGTGGTAAAAAATCCTCTTTTGTATGAATAAATACATGTAGTCTCAAATGCAACCAGCATATCCCTTGTAAATTCAAATTAAACCCTAATCAATATCAATCAATTGTATGATGTAAATAGTGAAATAATTAATTAGATTATTTCAATATCGAATATACTTTCTACCCAAGTGGGTAAATTGTTTTTATCCAATGAAGGAACTAGCAAATGAGTAAAACAACTTTAGTATTAATTTCCCACTTTCATTGATTCACAGCTAAAAACGGGTTATAATCTTAAAATATCCATTAAAGCAAATTCTTTATAGAATTTGATTAAATTCCCTAATTATTTATGTGTTGAGGTTCAATATATTCTTTCCCCCATTTAATGATCCAAAAGGGAGGCAAGTAAAAGTAGAAAGCCATGCACTAGCTGTGTACAGCCATATCATCATGCTTACATGTATTACTTACTTGATCAAAAACTTTCCGACTGGATTTTCAGTGCCTTTGAGTTTCGCATCAACGTACTCCAGTAATACTCGGATCATGGCCACTATGGCCAGAATGAGGGACCCGAAAGCTAGAGAACCAAGATGGTACCTGTAAATAAAGTTCAACTTGTAAAACTTTCCTGGATAAATTTTGGTGAATAAATTCTTAAGAAATATCATCCAGATATTTTACCATTTCTGACTATTGCACTGCAAGATAATCAATTCAACAATGCTTTATTACAATGTGGGAAATCTTGATAGAATAATTTGACATTAGACAAGGTGAGCAGGGCTCACATACTTAACCCTATTCCCCTTAAAGAAGTCAAACGTAACTTTTGAACTTTTCACCTTGACCAATGACAACCAATATATTATTAGGTATGGTATAACTTGTGTAGCGGAAGTGGACTGGGTTGATTGTCGATGACCAGGTAGCTCAATTGGTAGAACGTTTCCGTCCAGAGTTCGGAGGGTCCTGGGTTCGAACCCCAGTTTGGCCGTTGCATTTCTCTTACTCCTGTTTCAAAACTCGAGCGCTTGCCAACCCTTGTTTCAAGTACTGGGTGAATACTTAGCAAATTACTAGGAACCTAGGGATCGTGGGTTCGATTCCCAGGTGGAGGCACGTACACTACTCTCTTTCCTGTTATACTTGATTTTACCATACTTTGTTGTAAACATAAACTAAATCTGTTATGCGCTTCATTAGGTATCTAATGCACTCAAGTCTTGTTTCTTCTAAAGCTGCTTAAGTGTGCCCTTTGACCCTAAGTGTGCCCTCCACTAAATTGGGGGTATAAAATGTCTCTGTCATTCTTAAAGCATAGCAAAGAAGGTTGTTTCTGGAATTACCTGAAGCATCTCCAAAGAGCAGCAGCCAATGGGAAGGTTGGAATGTCTCTTGGTTTCTCAAATGCCCAGTAGTAGGAGGCAAAAGCCCCAGCTAATGTCATCTGGCCAACGGCAATCACAAAGTTCAATAGCCAGAAAAACATGAACAGGCTGTACACCTGTCCATATAGCACAAAACTGAAACAGAAACAAGTTGAATTGGAGTTATTCCCCTTTGTATGGGCTAAGACAAAACTTGCTGATTTAATGCCTTCGTGTGACATGGAGGGAGAACATTTATAAATGCAAGAAATTTATTGTTTGCATGGAGTGAGACACGCTTCAGCACGAGTTAGGACATCTCAGCATGGAGTGAGACACGCTTCAGCACGAGTTAGGACATCGCAGAATGACATTATTGAATTTAAAGGTGCAAGGCAAATGATTCAGATGATTTAAAACAAATATTAACAACATCATTACTCCTTTTAATAAGCCTAGGTGTCACTTACTTATCTTCTACATTCTTCAAAAAAGTACAGAAATCACTGGTGGTACTGTTAGTCTGTAAGCAAACAAAAAAAACAAAATTTAGTGCATTCAATTCTGCAATCAACAGACCAGTAAAATATTAAGAAATTATCGACAATGACATGTCATAAGATTTGAAATGGCCAGATATATCTACATAAAAACTGCCTAAGGGGCCTAATTTATTGATCGCTAATGTTATTTACTGGTATTATCAAAATACATTTAATGCTAAAATGCTTCAGAAATAATCCCTTAGAAATTCTCAGGACATTTGATCAATGCAACAAAGTATGTAGGTCAAAATTTTTTTGAGTGAGAAAATGAACTGCCCTGGTACATATCAAGAAGTTAAAACCTAAATCTTAATCTTATAGGCCTATATTTGTTCTAATACAATTACAACCTTGAAATTGAGTCAAAAATCATGTTTGCAAGGCATTTCATAGTCCCCCACTGGAAATCATCCCAAGATGTCCTTGTACACCAAATCTGGTTACTCCAGGTGAAAAAGTATAGAAGATATTCCCTGGAAAACATTTTCAAAAGTGAAGGTCAAAGGTCAAGTCATAGGTTACAGTGACCTAATTCTTGCACTCTGCACTCCGACGTCCAAAGATGTCCTTGTACACCAAATCCGGTGACTCCAGGGGAAATAGTACAGAAGAAATGCCCGGACAACCTTTTTCAAAAGGTCCAGTTACTCTAGGTGACCTAATTCCTGCATTCTGCACTTTGCCATCTCAGTATGTCTTTGTACACCAAATCCAGTTACTCCAGGTGAAATAGTACATTTCTTCTTGCACTCTGCCAACCCATAAGTCTTTGTTCACCAAATCTGGTTACTCCAGGTGAAAAAGTATAGAAGATATGCCCTGGACAAACGTTTTCAAAAGTAAAGGTCAAAGGTCAAGTCATAGGTCACAGTAACCTAATTCTTGCACTCTGCCATCACAAGATGTCTTTGTACACCAAATCTGGTTACTCCAGGTGTAATAGTATAGACGGTATGCCCCGGACACACATTTTCAAAAGTTAAGGTCAAAGGTTAAAGCATAGGTCACGGTGCCATCGCAAGATGTCCTTGTACACAAAAACGGGTTACTCCAGGTGAAATAATATAGAACATATGTTCCAGACAAAACTTCTTGGACGGATGGAGTGCAAAACTATTATGCCCCCCTGGAAACCAGTGGGGGACTAAAAAATTGATAGCAAATTTTCAATTGAAAGTGGGTCAAGCTCATCTTTTGGAACAACTTTGATTGCACTTCATCCAAGCAATATTATGACCCTATAGACCTCTTGGCATTTTTGAAAAGGGTGCTGTTCTCTTTGTCGATATGAAGAAATTGATGCCAGATGACTCATTTCAATATGAACCATAAAAGCACCTGCCCTTCTGGCAGAAGAGACAAAAACTCACATTTCCTGTGCAAGATTCTCCAAACAGTGAGGATGTTTCCGCTACAATTTTGAGATAGTTCCAATCATTGGCTGTTTGGTTCCAGTACTCTGTGCTGTTCTCATTCACTGAGAAGTCCTGCGATCTCCCAGTCGATGCCAGGTATCTATTGACTAGGTCAAGGTCTTGTTTTGATTGATTTTACAAATAAGGAATGTATCTTAATTTCCAACTGACCTAACTGATTCATTGTTGAGTTTATCCAAGAAGGTTTTATGCTTAAACAGATTATTTCTTTCAGTCTAAGAGAACTTAATTTGTTAAATAAGCTTAACAAAGGGGTGGTCTTAAAAGTAAACATGAGCCGATGTCTCTGTTAACCTGCAGTGTTCCCATTAAAAGCTAGTTACTGGCAAATGCATCAACTTTGAACCAGCCTTATTTTTCAGAATATGTATAGGTCAACATTATGTAGCGTGTGAACATTCAACAGGTATTTTTTCAGGTCAATTACCTGTTTTGAAACACGGTGAAAACGCTGACATTACATATCATAACTACTTCTTTCACCAAGTTCTCATACACTTATCTTAAACAAATTTACACATTAGCAGTAATGTTTTCTTAAATTATAATTCCCTATATTAAAAAAATACTGTTTGTGAAATCTCACCTAGACAGAAGATATTTTTGTGGTTATTGATCTACAGTTAAACTGGCAAAATATCTGTTAACAATATTTCTCAAAAAAAAAAAAAAATCAAAAATGTCTTCAGATAATATAAATATGGGATCAATTTCAACAATTATTCATTAATTGCAGATCAACAATTTCAATCTGTCTTAGAGAAGAAATATATTAAGAACTCTATTCTATTCAGAAAATAATTATGAAAAATTTACAATTTTCTTGCCCTTCAGTAGTTCATTAACTTTGAATTCAATTGCCACCATTGATAACAGTTTATGGTGTCCAAGGATACGTGGCCACAGCTAACCAGTAGGCCAACACTGCTATCTGTAGAGCGAATGGAAATATCGGGAATATCAAAGTAAACATCATCTTCCCAATGGCTCTGAAACAAAATAAAAAAGTTATGCACAGGAGCAAATTTTGTTATAAATACAGGATGTTTTTCCTCCATATCAAAAAGACATGCATGTGATCATTAAACCAAAGGCAATCAATAGCTTTCAAAGTTTACAAACATGCACCCGATGAGCAATTGTTTACTGATTTACGAAAGAATACCTCAGCTCTACTGCAAACAGAAAAGAAAAGCTTTTTAGGGGTAAATTCAAAACAATCTGCAACTATATTGCCCAAATAAAATCATCACATCATTGATTTTTTCCAACTTTTATTTTTTGTATAACTGGTATCTCTCCTAAAATAGTCAGAAATATTTAGGGCAATTTATCTTTCAAAATATTACATTGAAATTAAAGGTAGAATTAATGAAATAATTAATTGGGCTGTGTAATAATTATTGAATACTGACCTACTGCCCTCCTTTATGAGTGATATGGCAATTCTGATCCTCACACACAAAAACAACAGGACAATCAACATAATCAGTAAAATTACAGCCGAGATGATTCCTGTAAATAGAATAAAACATTTATAAATAACCTTAATACCTGTAACTCCAGGTCCTATTAACCTATAAATACATTGTTACATGTGTAAAAATCATCTAAAACTATAAACTTCTGATGTTTCAGTCCCTGTATATATAAATACCAAAGAAATTAAATATTAATTGATGTCTTTAACTTAATAACTATGAATTTAATTTTTTTTTTTTTTTTTTTTTATCTGTGGGGTGATTTTTCACCAGTATAATTGCAATCATCATTTTGACAGGTTGGTAGGAATAAGTAACAATACAATTTAAAAACACGTAGAGGTACATGTGCATAGTCAATTAATTACTGAACTACTTCACAACCTGAGATTTGTGCCTGGTTACGCGTGTTACTATTACAATTTAGGCTTATGAATAAAAGCCAGCTCTCAATGGAAAAAAAATGATATTATCCAACTACAATTACATAATTTTAATATATTCTACCAGTGAGTAGACGTAGTGACCACAGCGTGATCACGCAGTGGGGACATACATGTAGGTAACATAATATGTGAATGGGAGACGATTCTCTAGATATCAACCAAGTATCGAGACTTCTGTTGGTTAAAAAAAAATTGGAGGGAGAGTCATTGTGTTCCCAGGCTCTGCAGCGGAAAGATGTCTCAACTTTTGTAGGTCAAAAAATTGTGATATTCTTTAAAATAATACAATTTAAATCACTCACTAACAATAAGCAACACACTTTAGATTGTATTTAGACAACGTAAACTTACCAAATGCCAGGAACATGTCAGGTTTGGACCAGTGGAGGACAATAGATACAACATGGATACTGAACTCCTCATTGCCTTCCAGATTGGCATAAGTCCAAAAACACCAGTAGGTAGCTGTGACATACAAACAGGAAGTCAAAAGTTTAACAAGATAGAAACACCATATATCTGGTAACATTATTGTACATTAGAAAAAAAATACACTACTTTATCTCATGTTATTAGGTGTCTTAATATTTGAGGCTGGAAGTAATATACTCAACTAAATTTCTAAATTCTTACATTTATTTATGAAAATGAAAGACTGTTGTCAATGTCATACTGTTATTTTTACTTGCTGTTGTTAGAGATGTTTTTCAAATGAACTTCTATGAGACATTTTGTTCTTTTACCAGATTAAAACTGTGAACTTAAAAGTTAGGTACAAATTGTGTAAAGTCTGTTGGATAAGTATTTTTTTTTACTTTCTTCAAAACCAAGAAACCAATTAATGAACAACAACAATTTATCGAAAGGCAGTTGTCTATAAAGCTTACCAATTTGATTGATATTACACATGTTTATTAAGTAAGTAGATTGCTTTGAGTTATTGACTTTTATATGATCTGTTATGGTTTTGTTTGTCAAAATCATTATAATGTACCAAGTAAAGTTTTCGAGATTTTGTGTTCTATTTTTACTCAACTACTGGAGTTAAAAAAAGTTGTAAACAGGGATTAAAGTGATCACATTTGGAATATCTGAGCCCAGATGGATTGGAAATGAGTTTTTTTTTTTTTCAATTATCATAGGATTTCTCAAATTATAGCAAATTATACTAGAAATTGCTGTCATAACTGATTTCATTATTATTGGTGAAGTCACAAGATGGATAATATTATGCAACAGAAAGATATTTGTAGTACAATTACATGACTGTGTAACATTGAATATATATTCAGCCAGATCATATATGATAGAGCAAATCTATATCTTGCACTGCAATTCTAAAGTTGAAATCGTTTTACACCTAAAACCAACACAAGAGGCCCAGAGGGCCTTTATCGCTCACCTGGATATCTAAGTAATCATGGCAAAATATTCTCCAAATGAGATCAAAGGGAATATGCCAGACCCCAAGGCCAATCCTTGTAGCATATCTGTATTAGATTTTTCATGCCGAGCAATTTTGTATGGTTATGGGTGGGGATCTCAACTGTTTCCAAGCTGTGACTCAGAAACTAGGTCCCTCGGGTTGTGGCCAGACCCCAGGATCAATTCTAATATCATGACTGCATTTGTGTCTTTTTGCCCAGCATTTGTATATATAGTTTTGGGTTGGGGATCTCAACCGTTTTAAAGTTATGGCACAGGGACTATGTCTCCAAGGGTGGGGCCAGACCCTAGGGCCATCCTGGAAGCAAATGTGCATTCTTCTCTTTATACTCAGCAAATTGTATATATGGTTATATGGTGGGAATCTCAAATAAAAAAAAATGGCTCATGCACCCCTTAGCCCAGAGGGTCAGCTCCACCATTTGTACAATTTTGAATCCCTGCCTCCCATGAATGCTTTCAACCAAATATGATCGATATCCATGGCATATATAGTTCTACAGAAGAAGTCGTTTATAGCAATATAGCCAAATTGCCCCCTTTTGGCCCCATTGGGGTCAGCCCCACCATTTGTACAATTTTGAATCCCCACCACCTAGGGATGCTTCCAGTCAAATATGGTTGATATTCGTCTCTTAGTTCCAGAGAAAAGTCGCTTAAAGCAATATAGCCAAATAACCCTTTTTGGCACCACCCCTCAGCCCCCTGGGGGGTCAGCCACATCATTTGTTCAATTTTGAAACCCTGCCTCCAATGAATGCTTTTGATTAAATATGATTGATATCCAGTGCGTAGTTCTACAGAAGAAGTTGTTTGTAGCAATATAGCCAAATTGCCCCTTTTGGCCCCGCCCCTAAGCCCCCTGGGGGGTCAGCCACACCATTTGTACAGTTTTGAATCTCCGCACCTAGGGATGCTTCCAGTCAAATATGGTTGATATCTATCTCTTAGTTCCAGAGAAGAAGTCGCTTCAAGTAATATAGCCAAATTGCCCCCTTTTTGCCCCACCCCTCAGCCCCCTGGTGGATCAGCCCCACCATTTGTACAATTTTGAATCCTTACCACCTAGGAATGCTTCCAGTCAAATTTAATTAAATTCCAATCAGTGGTTAAGACAAAGAATTCGTTTAAAGAAATTGTTGACGGACGGACGGACGACGGACTCCATGGTATGGCATAAGCTCACCTTGGTCCTTCGGACCCTGTGAGCTAATAATTTTAAATGTGTTTGCATCTCCTATATTTGAAGTCTCTGAAACAGTAATACTCACAGAAGCCAAACAATCCCAAAAAGGCAAATATAGTGATCCACACCATGATGCCTGCGATAAACCTCAAAGCGATGATCCATATAAGGGAGACAATCATGCTCAGGATCAGGATTCTAAAACACACCAATGCCATGTAAAGATCAAAGTGCACGTAAAGGAGAAGTGAATGTATCAATCTGTTTCATCTGCTGAGAAAATTGAACTTCAAATTCTAAAAAGCTTTATTGATACATGTGTAAGAACTTACATCTGAAAAATCATGACTTTTTAATTTTATACCTTTATAATATCCGTGTATGAACATTGGTGTTGGCCATTTTCGTTGCCACTTTACAATTGATTAATACTTTTCTATTTTTCCAAGTTTCTTGTGAATTAAATGAAATTTCCTTTCAGCACATTTGTTTTATGATACATACTGTTTTACAAAGCAAATGTTTATATGTTGATGCTTAACTAGATATATACATTACTAAAATATGAACTAACTGTACAAAGTCTCACTATTCAAACTTGCACGAATTGTATCTAGTGACATTATCACACCTACAACTATATACTGGGGTCACGTTTTAACTACCTAACAGTGTGCACCAAGTCTATCATAGCTAGACTATATATATATATACACATTCATCATCTGCTGAATTAATAGACTGTTGATATTAGACTCGGTAGCTTACACAAGCATCATCCACCAAGTCGACACAATGTCAGCAACTATCTTCTCTCCATACTCTTTGGCTTTGAGGAATATTCCAAAAATGCTGAAAAACACAAAACAATGAAATAATTGATTACCGAGTACAGTGCCAAATATCGTAGATATGAGGAATTGGTATGTGTCTTTGTGTGTGTGCATATGTATAGTATGTGCTCATTTGCCAATCAAAATAAGGTGTCACTTCTGAACAATAGAGACAATTAAAGTATGATGCCATATCCTAAATATTTTTAAGATGAGAATTTTCCATACATGTAGACAGATCTCCTAACCCCGATAAATATTCTCATTTTATTTGCCAATTTCTTTCTTTTTCTTTCTTTCATAATTACTGCTCAAACAAAACATGGTTAACATCAAAAGTTTATGAATTAATAAAACCTCTAAATACTATGGTAAAAAATTCCTCCAAAAACCCCAAAATAGATTGTCTCCCTTGATCAGTATGAATCGCCATTAACAAATGCATGGAATATTAACATACTCAAGGTTTTCGGCCAGGGACTCAATCGAGATGGCATTGTTGTTAGAGTCTGTTACATTTTTAGAAGCAATGCTACTTGACTGCACGTTGGAAAGGAGGCTGCCTCCCACATCCAGGAAATCAACCAGGACTTGCGGAACGCACCTGTTGATGACTGTACAAAATTGTATACATTAAAGTATTTGTTTTGTTTAGAAAAATATATTTATTACTCAACTTAACATTAAATTTCATTTTTTCTTCATTATTAATCATTGCAGCGAAATCTTCATTTGAGGGCCACCAAACCGAAAATTCAAGGTTGAATCAAGAAGCTGGAATATCAACTATAAAATAAAATACATTCATTTATTTAAGCAATAACTTGGAAATCAATGACCATAACACAATTTTTTTACTTTGATAACCTTTGGTATTGACAAAAAATGATGCAGAATTTATTGACATATTTATAATGATTTAAATAGTTTGTTGGAAAACCTAATGCATCATCAAGATATACACATGAGACAAACAAAAATGTTCATGACTTATCAAACTGTGACAGCAATTCACTTCCTTTTAATTCTTTCATTTTAAACTTGATTAGTTGATACACTAGCCCTCACATCCAAAAAGTGATAATTGTTTTCAAATTGTAAATCAACTTCTAGAGATGAATAAATGTGACACTAGATAGGTGTAGCATATAACAAACAAAACACTGATACTATAAAGCAAACTATTCTATCAGTGACTGTCCGGGTATCTGTCTGAAATGATATGTCTGCAATAAAGGAAGAACCACTTAAAACTGTAATGATTAAAAGAGCATGATGCATTTTAAATTACATAATTTCTGAAAACTGAGAAATGATGAACAAGATAAAAAAAACATATACATGTGTTTTTCAGTATTTTGTCGAACCATTCAGTATAAAGTGATTGTGTCAGTGTATGTGAATGTCGAACCATATTATACTAAGTGTTAAACTGAACTGTGAGAGAATTCAAACTTCGAACCATTATACTAAGTGTTAAACCGAACTGTGAGAGAATTCAAACTAAAAATCTAATCAATAAATCAGATATACAGTACAATGTACCACTTCACAATGAAAATAGTTAGCAGTTTTAAATATACTCATATACTACCACAATATAGGATATTAGTATATACCCATATAACTACATGTACCTCAATAGTATCTATGGTACATTAAAGGTGATATAACTGGTACCTGTATATATTAATGTGGAGTTTGACAGTTTACAAAAATGCTATTATAAAATTAATCTGATCAGTCTCATCAGATAGGATCTCTATTGTATAAGTATTTTATTTCCTTCTAGAGTCTCCAGCGGCGTGTTATCTCAGCGGTCCAGAAACGGGTCACTGTGACAGCCTGTTTGATCCACTTAATCTTCATTTTTTCAAGCAAAAAGTATTTTTTTATTTTGACATTAACAATTTCAAAATCACAATAACGTCATTGTACAATGTACTATCAGTCTGAATCTTTTCATATCTTTTACCCTTCATCAATAGCAAATGCAATTTAAAGCATACTGCAAGAATAATATTTTGTTGACAAAAAATAAAATAAAACCAGCATGTCTAAAAACAGTGTTCATTCTCTTTATGTGTATGAAAATAATGGGCATCTTAACAGAGCAGGGTGTTTAAACAGAATTTTAAATTACTACATGTAGAAAATTATTTGATTAATCCAACAAATAATTTCTGTCCGAGTTCATTTTTCATATTTCTTGTCAATGTTAAACATTATATTGAGGAGGGTCTGTAATTGTTTTCGTTAAACATTTTATTGTGGATGGTCTATATTTTTTTTCATTATGCTGGATTAAACAGAATAGCTGTTCATATCTATGTGATTAAGATAATACCAATACATATATGTATTTGATATGATTACTTTGATCAGCATATATATGTAATAAAGTGTTCGTATTTTCACAATCTCTGAATATACATGACAGTTTAGAAATATATTTGTTGAATATCGAAGAACCCTTCCTTTCCATTTATAGTGACACAACATTAAAAGCACTGTGCTTAAATAAACTGATAATTTCAATTAAATAAACACAAGAATGATTCAACAAATTGCGCTGTAAATAAGTTGATACTTCACACTGATCACAAAGTAACAAACTCATATATTTTGATTCAAATTGTGGACATAAATTGAAAACAAAATATGTGTAAGCGACACAATAATTTACAGATTATAATGTACTTACAATAGTTGTCTTTGTGGAAAAGACACAAAACATATTTGTCAAATAAGAAATCATACATCAGGTATTTTTAACTGATACCCAATGTGTATTATATCTGACACAAATATCTACAAATATGTACTTTAACAAAACCTGTCTTTGTGGAAAAGACATAAATCATATTTGTCAAATTACGACACAGATCAAACAATAAGAAAATAAACACACATTAACTACATTTATGTTCTAATTCGACCTTCTCAAACGAACATAGATCATTTATCATGAAAACACCAACACTTGTATGGGAGGAAGCTTCTGTAGTGAGCATAATACAAACTAGAATTTTGTTTTTGTGAACAAAAACATGTCTCCCCTCATTAGCCAATAGAAAAACTCTGGTATAAAAAATTAACAAAGGACCATATTGCTTTATATAGTGGGGCATGAGACCCGAATCTGGAATTCAACACTTCTACTTCCCAAGATACATTAAAACTTTAGCAAGTTTGGGCAACATAGGTGAAACTAGAACACTGAAAGGTCAATAAGGGTCCCATCTTGTGGCAATATATCCCCCCTAATCATCAAGAAGCAATCTGCCAATATAGCTGAGCTTGTCGTTTGACATTTGGACTTCAAAAAGAATCGCAAGGAAGCAAAATATACATTTACATGTACTATGATGTGAGTCTTGTTTCCTTCCACTTCCATATTGGCGGGGCTAAGAGAAATGTAACTCCCGGTGCAATTCTCATTTGTTGGCTTTGATTTGTTTGATTTCCCCTTAAATACCTCCCACATCAAGAGCCAGGGACATAGTAAGAGATCCATTTTGTCTTTGACCTTTGGACCCAAATGACCTTGACCTTTAACCCAGTAAACCTGATCTTTGGTCAGTTGACTCATTCTTCAATTTCGACCAACTTAGCTTCATAAGATCATAACAAAATGTTCATCAGGAAAAGATACAAAATTTGACCTTTGACCCAGTGACCTTGACCGTAAGTCAGTTGACTCTTTGTTAAATTCCAACCAACTTTGCTTCATAATGTCATAACAAAATGTTCATCAGTGAAAAATACAAAACTTGACCTTGAACCTTTGGAACCCGTAACCAAGACCTTCGGACAGTTGACTCAGTGTTTAATTTCGACCAACATTGCTTCAAAGTATCATAACAAAATGTTGATCAGGGAAAATATACAAAATTTGACCTTGACCTTTGACCCGGTAACCTTGACATTTGGTCAATTGACTCCTTGTTTAATTCTGACCAACATTGCTTCAAAGTGTCAAAACGAAAAGTTGACCAGTGAAAAGATACAATATTTGATCTTGAAATTGACCAAGTGACCTTGACCTTAAGTCAGTTGACTCTTTGTTAAATTCCAACCATCTTTGCTTCATAATGTCCTAACAAAATGTTCATCAGTGAAAAAATACAAAATTTGACCTTGATCTTTGACCCAGTGACTTTGACCTTTGGTCAATTGACTCCTTGTTTAATTATGACCAACATTGCTTCAAAGTGTCAAAACGAAATGTTCACCAGTGAAAAGATACAAAATTTACCTTGACCTTTGACCCAGTGACCTTGAACTTTGGTCAACTGACTTCTTGTTTAATTCCGACCTACTTTGCTTCAAAGTGTCATAACAAAATGTTCCCCAGTGAAAATATACTGAATTTGACCTTAACCTTTGACCCAGTGACCTTGACCTTAAGTCAGTTGACTCTTTGTTAAATTCCAACCAACTTTGCTTCATAATGTCATAACAAAATGTTCATCAGGAAAAGATACAAAATTTGACCTTTGACCCAGTGACCTTGACCTTTGGTCAGTTGATACCTTGTTTGATTGTGATGGATGGACGGACAGACAGATGAATTAGTATAGGGCACCCGCATCAAAGATGCGGGTCCCTAATAACATGGAAGTTATGCCCTGGACAAACTTCGGTAGTAAAAATAAACAAAGGGCCATAACTCTGTATATAGTGGGGGGCCTAAAATCTGATTATAGAGTGAGAAATTCCGCCTTCCCAAGATACACAAATATGGTAAGTATGGTCAATGTAGGTATAATAACATAAAACTTATGCTCTGGACAAACTTCTGTATTACAGTTAAACAAAGGGCCATAACTCTGTATATAGTGGGGCACGAGACCAAGTTCCAGTGAACTAAACACCTTCTGTGGGTGATGCAGGTATATTTCAAGTTTGATTAAGATATTTTTAACGATTTGAAATTTACGGGCCGGACAAGAATTTACTGAAAATGTGCAATTATTTGACCTTTGACCTTGAGGTGAAGCTCACAGTGAACTAATTCCAGTGCACTGCACACCTCCTGTGGGTGATGCATGTATACCTAAAGTTTCATCAAGATATCTTTAACGGTTTAAAAGTTATGGCCCGGACAGGTCCGGTTAGATTATAAGAAGAACCAGAAGAGGAAACCAGTACTTAGTACAATATGTCTCCCTTCATTCGAAGGGGAGACATAATTAACACACATTAACTCTCTCTATATATATATTGGTATTATTATCATTGTTTACTCTCCCAATAAACAAAATCAATGTGTTCATGACAATAAAGCAAAAAAAAATGTTATGTTCCAATTTTTGACTCTTCAAAACAAACAGGACTTTCTGTTCTTAAAGACATTTTAAATGAGAGGTAAACAGAAGATTTAGAATTGAAGTAAACTTAAAGAAAATGAATGGAAAAAAGTTTGTCAGAAGAGAAATTGATGGTAGCCTTCATTTCACCATGGGGCAGTTCCTATTACCATAATGGTAATTAATATAAAAGTGCAGTTCATTTCACCATGACCTTCATATTACCATACTACACCGGTGTTACACCGGTAAGACATTCCAAAATTTTGTTTAATAGCAGATAAGTTGACCATACTTACGAGGAGAACTCTCCAGGAAGTAGGCAGGACATTGGTCGCCCTCCACCAGAGCTAGCCTGGATAGCTAAAGAAAAATCAGTCTCTCAATATCAGAAAAAAACACGATGACTACTACATATAATTCTCTTCTTATTTTAATCTTGTATAGATTGTACTTTCAAGTAGTCATAGTCAATAAATGAATATAGTATCATGAACAAGGCAAAGTATTGCAAGGCATCTGTAGTCCCCCACGAGTAATGATTTACATATTTAACAAACACTACACCTATGTCAGGAAGCTTAGGTCAAATGAGGTCATAGTGACCTACTTCTTGCACTCTAAAATGTCCTTTTACACCAAATATGTGAGATGGTTACTCCAGGTGAAATAGTATAGAAGATATGCCTCGGACAAACTTTTTCAAAAGTTAAGATTTAAGGTCCAAGCATAGGTCACAGTGAGGCCATAGTGACCTTCTTCTTGCACTTTGCACTCCACCATACCAAGATGTCCTTGTACATTAAATCTGGCTACACCAGGTGAAATAGTATATATATAGGATCTTACATGAGTTTCCATTTTATATGAGATTTATGAAACAAGAATTTTTCAATTGACCAAGCCTCTGGCGAGCTAAAATGAAAAATTTGTGACGAGTTTCATAAATTTCATATGAAATGAAAACCAGTGTAAGAACCTTTTTATCACATAATCAAGATTTGTGACATTTATGCGTGTAAAACAACAATTTTCATGCAACATTGAAATGTAAAAAGCCGCCATTTTGACTCCAGTGCGTAAGTCGGTGACGTCATGTACTTGTCCTAGGCGTGATGTCACAATTGAAACTTACAACCAATCACAGGGCTGATAGGTCATATAACATGGGTTAATACGCAAAAAATATGGCATGGGTGTTTTCATTGAATGACACAGTACATTATGTGATAAAGAAGATATATGTCCCAGACAAACTTCTCGGACCCCCCCGGGAACCAGTGGGGGACAGTACCTTGACCTTTGACCAAATGGCCTTAAAATGAGTAGGTGTGCCTTCCTCTTACCAGCTACTTCACTCTCTTGAGGTTTGGTGGAAACAGATGGATATCATTTGTGAAGTTAAGGAGTGGAAAACATCAGATTGGAGGGTCTGAATACATCGGCTTGCTTTCTCTTTACATGCGACAAAATGACCAAAAAATGTAGGTGCAACACAGTACCAAGTACTTCTACATTGTAAAGTTTTTAAAAGAACAGTATAGCTGGTGTGCTTATCATCATAATGAAGATAGGCATATAATGAAAACAATGATTTAGTGAACATCTATCATCAATTTACTAATGAATAATCTTATAAAATTGTCTAAAATCACTTCAGAAAATGCTTCACATACGAGATAAAATCTGATAAAGCCAAACACTCACAGATTGGTCGTATCCAGTCTTACAGTACTGCAGGTCAGCACTTGAAGCAGCATCAGTGATATAGGCATAGTTTGTGTCGGGACATGACGATACACACACCTACAATAGGTTAACAAATATGTCATTTTTTTATACATGCATTTGCTTTACAATTTTCCTCAGGGATATCAGAGGGATTCTTGCACATAGTGTTCATGTTGGACTTATATAACAAAAAAATGACTTAATTTACTTTAAATATCTTCATTTTGTGAAAAAAACAACAACAATAATTCCGAAATGTTTCATTAAATGTTTAATTTTTCCAATATCTGATTCTTTAAAAAAAGATTTCAATGACGATTCTCCTTATTCATTCTGAATATCCCAAGCATGACAACCTATCCTGTTTTAATACTTACCTGTGGAGTTGGACACCCTGATACGAAGATACCCACACCCATCCTTCCACACTGAACGAGGTCAAAGAAAAACAGGTAGTCTTTCCCCCTGGAAGTAGATCACATATTTCACTTCATGTTAACTGCCTTAACATAAGAAAATGTTGGCACCTTGCAGCTTTCATCAAAGATTCATCCCATTCAAAGCTTACAGAATAGGCTCCAAAATTCTTCAAAAAATGACCCTAGCCTTTATGGTTATTGAGAAGAGGCAAGCATACTCTTTTGACATTACATGAAGGTCAACATATTTTATTTGACCACATTTAATAGCCCACCATCTGAAGTTAGCTATAGGTCAAATACCCTGTTCCTAAGGATTCTTAAGAATAAATGAAAAATTGTAAATGTCTATAAATGACAGACAAAAACATATTTAAATGGCAGTAAGTAATTCAGCTTTGTTCAGATGCTCAAAACAAAATATAAGGACAATTATATATTTTTCAAATTTATACACATTGTTTTTTTTAATGAAAAGCAATGTCATATTATGGGCTGATCATCATCATTCGTGATTGATGTTGAGTACAAATAATGTCACCAATTCGTGTATAACAGTTCATCAATGATCTGTCTTCACAAAATATACATTAAGAAAATGTGCTAAAAAGCAATGACTTTTACAAACCTATGCCTTGATGAATCAAACTTGACCTTGTGACCTCAAGGATCAGTACACATAGTAATTACTAATGTAGCTAACAGGAGAGATGAAAACACACGACGATCAGAAGACAATATTTGCTGCAGCCTTACTTGTTTTTGCCGTATCCACACAAGTCTCCATTAGAATCCTCTGGGTAAAGCAGTAGATAGGGATCTCCATTTGAGAATGCTGTGGATGTTAAAAAGATTATATATAGTCTGCATAATATCGGCTTTTCTGGTCCATCCTTGCTCAGGGAACTACTGTATTTGGAAATCCCCAACCCCAAAAAAAAAAATATTCATCAATTCCAAAATAAAATATTTCAAAACATCTTCATAATTAAGTCTCTATCATGTAGCAGTCAAGTGTCTAGGCAGAAACTGGTTGTAATACTTGTTGTGTTACTGAACTAAGATTTTGTTAGGTGACCACTATTACAAACCTAGCGACACCACAATCATCTGTTCCAAAATCTTCAGAAAATGAAGTCAAAGGCATGAAAAAAGTTTAAGTACTCTCTTACAATCTATATACAAGAGGCCCAATGGGCCTGAATCGCTCACCTAGTATTAATCTCACATTTGCAATCTTAAAAGTGGACTAAAATACTGCTACAGGCAGAATATCAGTGTTTCATTTATAAGAACCTATTAAAAGATTTAAATATATGACGCCTGTGACCTTGAATGTCGAATAAGGACATAAGGTTGAACAGAGTTTAAAGTCTTCCAAACCAGCATGCTTCTATCAAACTATCATTACCCTGGACCTTTTGGTTATAAAGAACAAATCATTTAAAGATTTAAACATATTTGACCCCTGTGACCTTGAATATATATGTCAAGGTCATTCATTTGAACAAACTTGTTAGCCCTTCAACCCAACATGTTACTGGCCAATATTATCACCCTAGCCCTCTTGGTTATTCAGGAGAAGTTTTTTAAAGGTATAAACATTATTGACCGCTGTGACCTTGAAAATAGATGAAGGTCATTTATTTGAACAAACTTGGTAGCCCTTCATCCCAGCATGCTACAGCCCAATATCAGTACCCTGGGCCTTTTGGTTATTGAGATTAAGTTGTTTTTAAGATTTTAACACATTCGACCCCTGTGACCTTGAAAGTGGGTCAAGGTCATTCATTTGAACAAACTTGGTAGCCCTTTATCCAAGCATGCTACAGGCCCAATATCAGTGCCCTGGCCCTGTTGGTTATTGAGAAGAAGTTGTTGGAAGATATTAAGACATTTGACCTCTGTGACCTTGAAAGTGGGTCAATGTCATTCATTTGAACAAACTTGGTAGCCCTTCATCCCAGCATGCTACTTGCCCAAAATGAGTACCCTGGGCCTTTTGGTTATTGAGAAGAAGTTGTTTTAATGGAAAAGTTGACGACGGACGGCATCAGCTCACTTGCCTTTCGGGCAGCTGAGCTAATAATGTAGTGATCTTAACAGCAGTTATACTATTGCTTAATTGCTGACAAAATAACAAAAAGGCCTGCCACACATTAAAGTAAATGTCAGCAAATGCAATGCAAGCTAAGACAGTAGCAGACCATTTGCTGAAACATTGGCAGGTCTATTGTCCCTTCCATTTGTACCACAGGGGGATTAATAATGCCTATTGTACAATATAGTCACTGAAACCATTTAAGCATCCATGCCTGTGTGAATTCATGGAATGACCTGACCACTGGACCAAGCCTCCCCCAGTCTTTTAGGAGAAGTGGAGATCCAACTTCTAGACCAATAACCTTACTATTTGTGGAGGAACATGTAAGCTTAATTAAGTGACTTGCCTATTTGCCAACTCTACAAAGCAGTGTGGAGACAGTCAATGTACCACTTGACCCAGCCACCAAGTCTGCAGCGAGAGTCTGTAACTCCATTAATGGACCAGGCTCGCAGTCCACTTGACTTGTCAACATAATATAATATTATAAAACTTGGTCGAGGAACAGTGATTTAACGTCTGGAAGCTGCAGCCATCGATAAACTACATTTTGATGATACTTACCTAAGTAAGATACTCCAGCAAATCCTCCAATGAATATAAGGAATAGTAGACAGCATATAATGTCAGTGCAGGATCTAGAATACATAAATTTTACTTAAATAATGTTAACCCTTTTCTGAACTGAACATTACTAGCTAGGACAGAATTTTCTTTCATAACATAACCATTGTAAAACATCAATGGATTGGTAACACAGGTAAGTGAATTTCGGACATGGATGAAAAATGATAATCTGCATGCCCTGCATGCCCTGCATATTATCAATCTACACAATGGACCTGTATTGTTCACATGTCCTTCATTTCATATTTATGATCTGCACAGTTAATAAGTAGTCAATGTCCAATTTATTCAAAACAGCTAAATACCATAATTTTGCATATTATTGGGTCTTTGTTGAACAATTTCAGGAATCAATGGTTAAAGATTTGAAGTTATTTCAATAATTTGACCTTTGTAGTAGGTTGGTCTAAGTCATTCTTTCAGATACCAAACTTCAAATCCCTTTACACCATGAAGTTGCATGTCACATCTAAGGCCTGTTAGTTGTTGAACAGGAAAGGGTGTTGAAAGGTGTTGACCAATTTAACCACTGTGACCTTGAAAGTTGCTCAAGGACATTCATTTTAACAAACTTGATAGCCCTTTTCCATGCATATTTCATCATAATATCATCACCCAAGGCATCTTGGTTATTCATCAGAAGTTGATTAAACTTTCTAAAAGATTTGACCCTTGTGACCTTGGAAGGAGGTCAAGGTCATTTTTTTAGCAAAATAAATAGCCCTTAATCCTAGCATGCTTCTTGCAAAATATCATCACTCTAGGCACCTTGGTTATTTAAAAGATGCAGTTTAAATGTTTTAAAACATTTGAACCTTGGATTTAAGTGTCAAGGTCATTCATTGACAGCCCTTCACTCAAACATGCAACTGGCCAAATTTCATTATCCTATGTCTATTTGTTAATAAAACAAAGCTGTTTAACTTTTTTTTTACACATATGACAATGATGTGACCTTGAAAGTGGGTCAAGGTTATTCTTTAGAACAAACTTTTCATCCTTCATTCTCACATGTTTATAGTCAAATATCATTACCATAAACCTTTTGGTTATTCAGAAGATATATATTTTTAAGTAACAATTTGGCACATATAGTGGACACAGGATGCTGCATGCACCATGTCATAATATAAGCTCACTTTGCTCTTTGGGCCAGTTGACCTAATAATGATGCAGGTCTCTAGATTATGCATGGTTGGTTTTAGACATTTTACACATCAGCCAACACTGACTCGTCCATCATGACAAATTTCAGAGATGATATCTTACATTACTGCATATAATATCTATTGATTTATTATTTATGTATATTTATTTTATGCAAATTTCCTATATATGTGTTTCTATAGATTCCTCGATATTACAATATACTCAATATAATGCAGCTGATATGGATTTAATTACCTGTTCTTGATGGGTCCATTGAAAGTTGGATCATACGTCAATGGTGTACCTAAAACAGATAGAAAGGTGGTGTGAAATTTGTCTAAAAATTTGTGCAATTTGTTTAACCATCTACTATTCAAATACACATTCTAGGTAAATCACCACACTATATCATTTGATCATTTTTTTTTCTCCAGTACATGTATAACCCTCCTGAATATCCAGAAGATTGTAACTGTAGGCTGTCTGCCACCCTCAGAACCTTAATGAGGACAGAACCAGTGCTTGCTGACTTCAGTTGGACAAATATGTCCCATAATAAACTTTCATAGTCTTTTATAAATTATATAACAAAAATAAAGCACTTGATAGAGAATATGTCAGTTTCATGTTAAAACGATATATATATATAAAGTAGTCCAGACAAAAATTGAACTAAGATATTTAATGAATTTGATTTATTTTCTATTTACTTGAAATTTACCAAATTTATGTTTCAACATGAAATCAGTAATTGTAACATAATGAAATATGTTTGCACAAGATTCTTACTTTTGATTTTATATATAAATATATTTGAGGCACGTTTAGGATATGCCTAAAAAGTACCACAAACGAGGTACATTTTAGGTACCTGTGAGGCAAATTTTAGGTATATCTCTGCCAAACTCATTATATGAGCGTAGGTAAAATTACAAAAAACAAATGTCTTATAAGGTGATTGGAGTTAAACAGACTTGCATTTCAAAAGATGCACAAACACCAAGGGGTCAGAAAGGGCAAGTTTCACTCCAGTACAATTTATGTTGATGTTTATGTTTAAAACATTTTGAAATAGGGTGACCATAATACAAATTCTATTTCAGCCATTTTTCCCTTTGTTTTTCCATTAATGCAGTTTTTTGCTTTCATTTCATCAAACCAACTTTTTATTTACATGACAACACAAAACACAATCTAGGTAAACCATCACAACACAATCTAGGTAAACTCTGGCACAACAATCTAGGTCAGTCATGGCACAACAACATAGGTAAACCATCACACAACAATCTAGTTAAACCATGACACCACAATCTGGGTAAACTCTGGCACCACAATCTGGGTAAACTCTGGCACCACCATCTAGGTAAACCATGACACCACAATCTGGGTAAACCATTAAAACACCACAATCTAGGCAAACAATGGCACCAAAATCTAGGTAAACCATGGCACCACAATCTACTGGTAAACTCTGGCACCACAATCTGAGTAAACCATTAAATCACAACAATCTAGGTAAACCATGGCACCACAATCTAGGTAAACCATGACACCACAATCTAGGTAAACCATTAAAACACAACAATCTAGGTAAACAATAATACAACAATCTAGGTAAACCATAACACAACAATCTAGGTAAACCCTGGCACCACAATCTAGGTAAACCATTAAAACACAACAATCTAGGTAAACAATAATACAACAATCTAGGTAAACCATGACACCACAATCTAGGTAAACCATGGCACCAAAATCTAGGTAAACTCTGGCACAACAATCTGGGTAAACCATAACACAACAATCTGGGTAAACCATAACACCACAATCTGGGTAAATCATAACACCACAATCTAGGTAAACCATTAAAACACAACAATCTAGGTAAACAATGGCACCAAAATCTAGGTAAACTCTGGCAAAACAATCTTGGTAAACCATTAAAACACAACAATCTGGGTAAACCATAACACAACAATGTAGGTAAACCATGACACCATAATCTAGGTAAACCATTAAAACACAACAATCTGGGTAAACCATAACACCACAATCAAAGTAAATATATACATCATTGCATGTGTAAACCATTATATTACACTCTGGGTAAACCATGACGCCACATCCATGGAATTATCACTCTTTATGGGTAAATCATGACACAGGACTAGATACCTAAAATAATCATGTTTCTAAAATTAAGGAATGATATTTCAAATATTCAAATCTAATTGAATGACCTTTTAATCTTCTTACTACACTGTATCTTAGAAACTTTGAAAGGTTATTTCTTGAAAAGAGCAAATTTACTCATGCTCAGATAAGGTTGGTTTATGAGGTTTTCAGATTTTGATCAATTTAAAAACTAATACTGCAGAGATTAATACATACAGACTGTTCAGATAATAGACCTCACAGATTAATAACATTAACTATAATGTTGCTAACACTATGACACTTAATAGTATGTAGCTCTAGAAAGACACAGATCAGTTGCAACATATAAATATATTTACTTTTTTATTTGAGGCCCTCCCGAACACTATATACTACTGTGAGTATCTGAACAGAAGTAAAACAACAGGTAGTTTACTAAATTATACCAAAATAATGTGAAATGGATAAAGTTATACCATAATATGTGCCCAAATAAATCTATACCAAATACATGTATTCCCTCATAAATCTTTTAACTGTATTGGAAAACATTAAGACAAACCATTTCATTATAAATAGATCCAATGAAAAAATTTCAAAATGTCTTAAATTATGTAGCAATTAATATGTTCCTTAAATAAATCTCCATAATGATGCAGCATCCGATTAAATCATAAATGCATATTCAGACAACTGTAGATCTATAGCCTTCCGTGATAACTTTATACACATACAACATTGATTTGAAAATCAGCTTTCAGAAAGGAACAGTTGACTGTATATTAAACTTAAAAACGCATTTCCCCTAGTTTAGTTAACCTACCATAGTGTTCAAGAGTTTTGGACGCTTCCAATACTCCATCGTTTTCATCCTTACTCTCCTTGTCCTCCATTTTAAACCGAGTTTTTGTTTTAACTACCCCAGAAGATGTTTGCTTGTGCTGATCATATTCCAGTAACTTTTCCTCTGATGCTTTTTCCTGCTCAAGTTTCCGTTTATTTGAGCGAGTCATGTTGTTCACTTTATATTTTACTACGTATATATATATACACAGCTAGTATAAAACTGAGGTCAATGAAGTCTGATGTTAATTAGCCTCATAATGCACAGCTCTTTGTATACACTTTATTTTTTAGAAACTATATATTGATGTGTATATTGTCAGCTGATAAACATCACAGAGTGGTTCTCAATCCTTCCGTAACTGGTGATTATGAACTTGTTAAGAAGTATCACGACTAGTATTAAATACTTCCAGATTCCAAGTATTCCATCCGGCGATCGTGATACATGAAGGTCTATTTTGACCGATGTTGCGCCAGAAATAAAAGATACAATATAATGTCAACAGTTACTTAGTGTGTGTTACATCAGCACTAAAATTCCTTAATCTGTCGTAATCAGCTTCTCCGTGCTATATACAGACTGCCTGTATATAATTGGTATTTACATGTATAATCAGAGACATGCACGTCTAGCTGCCTATATATATATATATTTGAAAGATATATCTTTCAAATAATTTCATTCATGCATATCAGTTTAACTGCTCAGAAAATTTCGTAATATTAACATGAACACTGTTTCACTGATCGACTCATCATATTAATGTTTCTACAGTCTGACCAGCCTGGCCGGCTCTGTTAGATATTCTATGTCACAGAGTGCTTGTATCATAGACCACAGCTTTCGTGAAAGAGGTTAATTGTGGACTTTACAGGACTGCACGAGAACCTGTATATAATGATCTATACAGTGTGGTGCCCGTCAACCTTGACAGCTATGTATACACATATACATTTTTATTTACCACATGTATTTCATATGTAAGTGTTAAAATACTAGACTCACTATCTTATGACCTATAGCATAAACAACATTTTGTAATAATCTACCATCTGTTTTTCCTTTGTTCTCTATTTCTTACCACAATCATAGTTTCTGCTATAGATATAGCTTAAACATGTTCTTCAGATCTGTTTCTAAAGCTGTACGTGTCAGTTGTTAATTATAATGTACGGGTCCTCAAAACATGAAATAAAAATACTGAAGTTAAAAGCAGCAATGATTCATCACAGGGCTCATTGATAATAACTACAAGTAACTTATCAACCATGAAACAAATCTCCTACATTTTCAATAGTCACCACAAAGCAATTCAAACCTGTAGTTTACATTGTATGTATATGTTACATTGTTGCGTTTCCAGGTGCAGAAGTTAAAATGTTCCATGTCCTTAAAGGTATACAGAAATACCCAACTACACCTGACGTCCCCTTATCAATATGTGTACCAATCCTAACGAAGAAATGTAACAGTTGTCCAACAACCTTCCAGGTATTGATGACTAATGATCTTTATCATCAAACTGTAGAGTTCCTACTTCACAAAACTCTACCCATCCTGATATGTCATGTTCCCTTTACGTCCATTTGAGTCGAAGTAAACAATGTGTAGGTAAACACCGAGCAGACAGGTGAGTCTATTGGTGTACAGGTATGAGGTCTGATTACCTGGTCTCCATCATAAGTCTCCACAGGTGTGAAGTTTCGTCAGTTTGATTCAATAAAGGCATATACACAAAAAAAAACTTCAATTCTCAGTTACATTTGATCACAACTCTTTTTGTAAATGTGATCAGAATGTAACACAAAATTATCATTATATTCTTATAATCAAACTATTAGAAATGTAACTGGTTGAAAACATATAGACTGTATATTTTTATCATAAATTTGAATCAAGCTAACAAGGCTTATGAGAGTTGACTGGTTTTGTGTGTGTGTACACACATAAACACTAGCTGCGATGTGTATTGCAGGTCTGTAACATGTAATTTTACTGTCACTTACACAGCTTTTAGTGTCTGCTACAAGGTCATAACCCTTTAGATTGACAGCTACTAAAAACAAATATGTTTTTTTGAAATAGTTAGCCTCAACAATCATATTCTTGAACTGTTACATTTGGAACATTTTAACCTAATTTAATACAAGCTGTTTATATACAAAATGCCAATCAATCATACTCCCGAGTTCCCACGTCATTGATCACACCCTAATTTGTTTTGATCACTTCAATGTAAATTACATGAAAATATTTTTTAATGGATCACTTATAACATGAATATAGATAGCTAATCTAATTCCGTGCTTATAACTATCAATCACAAAAATACAATGGAAGTAACTCAAAGTAAGTACAATTTCCGAAATATGACCCATTAAATCCTTGAAGAAAGCATAGCCACTGCAGTTTTGTTTTCATTACGTTATCATGTACAATTTATGCATACAAAGTACAGTAGTTCACAGCTGATAATATGGTACTGGATAAGAAGAGTTATCTCCCATTTCACACATTTTATGTATTCCCTGTACATTGATTGGAGTTAGTTGGAAACATTCCTGATCTAAACTTACATCTGTATAGGACAATTTCATCACTTGAATTTTATCTTTAGAATTTTTAAGCCTTTCAAGATCAGCATGATCTTTCCTTGCAACATGATTAATTATAATTCCTTAATGTAAAATGAAATAACTATAATACTTAGGTCAATTAAAATATAATCATATATGTTAGTAAGAACTTCTTACACCTCCTAACTTCAAATACAATATAAATTTTGTATATGAGGCAAATTTCAGTATTGGTCCATAAAGTGTGACTTCCACATCAAATTTTCAGAATGTGTTTTTTGTGTTATATTAAGCATTTCGTGAAGGTTATGACATCAACGTTTAAAAAATAAAAAGGTGGAGAACATAATGATTTCTATCATGGTGTCCTTTATATGCTGAAATTGTATTTCTTTGTCCGGTGAATTGTTCAGTAATTAAGTTATTCTGCTGGTTAAAAAAATAATAAAGTTTTCTCACAAATGGAGATCTTTGTACTGCTTTTTACTTTGAGATAAAAATGCTAGACTTCAACAAGGACACCGTTACCAACGAAACTACTGCGTAAAAGAATACACATATTTGATATCACATATTAACAAAGAAAGTCATGTTTTTTTGCAGTTATGAAAGTTAATTGCATAAAAGTTATATACCTTAGAGTTAGGTAAAAGCCAAGGGACATTTGATACATTTTGGGATATGTTGCATACGTAACACGGACACCAAGTCAAAACACGACTTATATTTCCGATTACCTCAAACAGATTTCAGTTGCAATTGAGGTGGCTAAGATTATAAATTAATCCTCACAGCCATGCAGTATACATAAAAGGGTTGAAGTGAACTTAATTCGATGAGGGTATGGACCATCTTTAATATTTGTTCTTATCAAAACCAAGAGAAAGTGTGAGTCTTGTTACGAGCGTAACACAGCTGTTTTTTATAGGTACCCAGTTTTTTAATGTGCTTAAAAGGCATGCCACAGGTTTCATCAATTCACAAAAAAAAAGAAATTTTGACAGATTTAGATCGCAAATCATGGTGATCACCATGTGGTAAGATAACATTTGTTCGGTAATGAAAGACACCATGTAAAAATGTCGTCTTCATTACGACTATCACAAATTTATCGCCAGGAGACATCAAAAGCAGATGTCATTTAAAAATATCAATGCAAACGAACAGTGTCATACACTTTCTTGTTATTCGTGTTAGATAACATTAACTGGTCACATAAAACCACAAGAAAATTACCTAAAAGTTTTAAATACATGTACATCCATCCTGTCACGGACGTAACATGTCAGCGCTGGACAGGACACGGTTGCCATTCAAGCCAGTATGCATGGTATATAACCTGCCACAGGAAAATACCCACTGCAGACGCCATCTAGGTCGATCTATATTTAGATTTTAGGTTTTCCAGTTACTTTTCTTGAGACACGTTTTGTTCGTAACGATTTGGACGACAATCAGGATGTAATTTTCAGCCAGACGATGGCTCCTGCTTTCTGTTTTAGTGACTATGATGCAGTCAGTGTACAGTTCCGTATGAAACTATCATTATAAACATGAACAAGATTTATCGGAATGTGAACAGGAAAAGGACACGAAGAGTTACGAACAAAACGACTTCCTTCAATGTAATATTTTTCTTCATCCTTTGCGAGTATGTACAATTTTATTACTCCGGTATGTGCATTGATATCTTTTCTTTACAGTGTCTTATTCTCTTCATAATAATGGACACACTGTGATTCGGAGTGAAAAAACATGCGATAATTTGTATGGGATTTTTTTGCTTTTGGAACTTATTCAAACATTATCTGTTTTTATCTCTTTGAAACATACTTAAAACTATGACAGTGTGAAATTTCACAAGTTTATTCAAAATAAGTGGCAAAATCCGAAAAAACAGAGGTATCCTCATTTGAACCAATACTGAATTTTGCCTCATATATATATATGTATAGGTTTTTCTCCACAGGCCTAATTTCTTGTGTATATCTATATCCCAAAGTTCTTCTCTAGCTATGATTACTCTTACATGTGTGTATATATGCACAAAGTGTTTTCTACACTTGAAACCAAAAGGTCCTTGAGTTCTATACAGCTACCAGGTAAATGGTCCTGTATTACCAATAAATACATTTAAACCACAAAGGCTTTCTCACTGCTTTTATACCTGGAAAAAGCTCCAATTTTACTCAACAAACCTGTCTCTGTACATTCAAGGTACACTCAGGATACCTTTACACTAAGTATATACCTGGCAGGCTTTCTCTACTCTTAAAGTCCTGAAGATACTCTACAATCATACCTAAACAGGCCTCTTCTCAATTATACCTTAAAACAAGCCTCTTTACAATTATACCTATACATTATACCTAAACAGGCCTGGCAACCTAACAAGTATACCCATTAAGTCTCAAATGTTTTTCAATTTTTTTCTCAATTATACCCTACAGGACGAGGTATTGCAAGGACGTATAACTGATATAGTCATAAAGGTCCTCTTTACAATGGTACTCAAATAGGCCTCTTTACATTGTATATATACTTCAAATTTTTTCTATTCTTCAGGGGTGTAATATAAAATTTAAGGAGACTAGCCCAGGGCTAGTAGCTAGACACTTATGATCCACTAGCCCGAAATGTAATTCTACTAGCCCGACAAATAGAAAATGGATCAAGCTGATAACATGATCATACCACGGTCTATATATCTCATTAACAGATGGATCCATATGTTTTCCTTAAAAAAAAATATGAAAATAATCTTAATATATAATTTCATAAATGAATGGCTTAAAATTTATTGAAACTTGAACCAAAAAAAAGCATCAAAAACAAACGAGTCGGACATGCGACTTTTGCAGAGATGAACTTTGTTTCTGTACCCTACATTCTTATTTAAGTCAAATAAAAGAGAACGTTTTGCAACACAGAAGGTCATTTTGGTGGTTAGTATAGACTTTTAATGTTATTTAAGTTGTTAGCAGTGCCTACTATCACACATAGCACACATAGCACACATGTGAAAGGCAACAGAACGTCTAACATCATCAACACGGTGTGAATGACTCCATGAGTTGTGATAGAAATTGTATCGAAATTACCTGGAATTTACAGGTTTAAAATTTTGATTGGTTACCCTTATGATAGAATAGAACAGAAGCCTTTTTGTTTGCTATATGACATCCTTAAAAAGTCACTAACCCGGGGCTAGTAACCCTAAAAATTTCATTAGCCCAAGCTGAAAATTGGGCATTAGGCTAGTGGATTTTTACACCACTGCACTTATACCAAGAGATTTTCTCTTAAAATATTCATGACCAAGGAGACCTGTAAAGTCTATCGGACAAAGCTACCACAATACACTGTATCACTTTGAGCTGCAGGTATGCATTAATATTGTAACTTTCATGAAGCATGTCAGTTTATTAAGTTCAAGTTAATTCTTAAGTCTTCTTCTGTCTAGAGAAAAATGTGTTTAAACCAGATTGAAAACTGTCAAATATAAATAAGTTTCATGATTTGAACTGTTTTCTTTGACCATGTATTGTCAGTTTGAAAAATAAAAATACATACTATAATTAAGTAAATAAACATGAATAATTCCTATATTTGTAAGTGCCCTGCCCTATTGTTGCTGCTTGAAATATATTGCAAACTGATCTTTTCATTCAAATACTAATACCTGCCAAAAGTGACCTGCTTCCCCATATATGGCCAATTCCAATTAGCCAAATTAAACCACATAACTTCTTTAATTCAGCCTGTTTAGTTTCTAGTTCAGCTAATTCAGGGATGTTTAGGGAGGGGGACAGTTTAATGTGTCCAGTGGCATTTTAGTTTTAATATTTCATTGGTAACTTTGGCAGTACAAATTCATTACAGTTGTTAAATGACCAGATAATAAGATACAGAATCAATTTGAAAGGACATTGGTAGATTTAGTACAGCTAGGCCCCGATGAGATTATGAAATTATAACCATACTTATAGATATATTTTAGAATAAGCATGTACTAAATAGCTATAACTATCAAACAGATACTTCTGTCATAAAATATATATAACATTGAATTTCATGAATAATGTTTTAGGACAAAGAAACATATCTTCATAATTAGTATCCAATCATATAATTACAACAAATTCATCAGAGACCCCCAAGCTAGGTTTAATCAAAGTGTCATCAGTATGAAAATATACACAGCTGATAATTGGCAGTTCTGTAGTGAATCACAGCTGTATATACAATATCTAAGTGGTTAATTTCCCTGTTTACACTTGAAAAGGTATATTGATCATGATTGACCAGGAAGTCCCCGATGGGCCAGTAAAATTAGGCCTTCTCATTTGTTTACTCTGTTGCCATGACTTCAAGTTTTATGACCAATCTACTGGAAATGGTGCTCCTAATAATTTATCATGTTTACAGACATGAATGATTAGGCAAAATGAGTTTGTATGACCGTAAATAAAGCATACCCTGTTATATTTAGGTAAAGTGTTGAGTTTTCCCAGCTGGGTGACAATATACCTGTCTTACCTTTTTTATTGTTCAATAGGTGAAAATTATAATCTGATATAGATTTCAGATTACAAACATTATTGTATTGTAAAATTATGATAAATAACAATCATACATGAAAGTGATTAGAACTGATAATATAAAAAAAACATCAAATTCATTATCTAAAGGCAATATTCAATCGCAACAAGCTCAGGATAGGTTGGTTTCTTTATTGTATGTCTACTGGTTTCACCCGAACATGTGGGCTTCTTCAGGTCCTGAAGAAGCCCACATGTTCGGGCGAAACCGGTAGACATATACAATAAAGAAACCAATTAACCTATCCTGAGCTTGTTGCAATTGAATATTGCCTTTAGTTTCCCGTTCCTCAATCGCCCAGCTGCATATACCCCTGGGTATCCAAGCAAGGGATAATGGAACCTACAGAACCTGTAGACTTGAAGTATTGCGTTGGCTCTACACCCGATGAAATTCATTATCTGTTACATATATATGTCCATGGTTTATAATATGCAAACAAAGATTCCCTATGAGGCCTATAGCACCATTTCATTCCATTTACTGTGGTTTGATATCTCAGATTCATGAACTTCAGCTTTCAGTGTTCAACAGATATAAATTAGGTAAAAAGTGAAATCAAGTTAAAATGATATATTACAACCATCAGCTGAGCTGACTATTATGAAATGTCAGTTGAAATTCATTTCTTAACATATGTGTTCCATATAAAATACAAACATCTTCAGATAATTTTTGACAGTATTGCAGTAGTTTGAAATATGGGGGAACAAACTCATGGTGTAAAAGTCAGGACCTATTCACTGACAATTCTATGCGCTGCTTTCCCAGAATTGTTAATGCACATAAAGAAAGAGGAATGCATTGCAAGGGAAGTAACTCTGAGTCAGGTTAATTACTTTATCTTCCATATAGCTTGGAGAAATTACTCTGAAACTCAGGAACTAATGACTTGTGCAGTGGTATCCCTTACATAGAACATCAATCCATCATCAAAATAGCAGTGTTTCAATAATTAAACAGATCATATTTTATATTTCTCTTTTCTTTAATTAGAATTATTTCATAATTTAAGCCTCAATCGTGATATATTATATGACAATAACGTCCTATCAACAGCTATGGTCATTTAAGGATGGCCTCCCCTGTGTGCAAGATGCATGCATGTAGTGTATGCGTGTTGTGTTTTGGGAGGCTGCGATATGCTCAGGTTTGTCTCCCTGTGATAGCGCGGAATTGATGCTTACTTTATAGTGCTACCTCACGGAAACATACTGCCGAGGACACCCAGCGGGACATCCCACCCGGTCACATTATACTGACAACAGGCAAACCAGTCGTCCCACTCCTAAATTGCTGAGCGGCAAGCAGGAGCAGAATGTCTCGGCCAGGGGACAGAACCCAAAGCCTTCCTCACAGGGTGGCGAATGCCCAACTAAAGGCCAAAAGTGAGGCATTGTCAAGGGAGACATTAGGAAGAAGAAAGTTGTTTAGAAAGAAGTGAAAAGATAAGATCCCAAATTCAGTCGCCTCTTACGATCATGCAATTATGTCAGGGATTCTATAATTTCTTACAAGCAATGTGTGAGGACACTGTTCGGAGAATCCCTATAGAAGAGATTACACCAATTTTTAGGAAATTTGTATTGAGATTTGATTATTACTGTATATTGTCATAAAACTATTTAAGTCTTTAACAATTTATAGCTAGTCCAAAAATTATAATTATAACTGATACTATGTTTAATGCAGATATAGTTGAAGATAAAGAGAAATTTCTCAAGATTTGAAGGTAGAGTAAACAGCTGAATATGCAAGACGTTCAAATTTACCCTCAATCACCCACATGTAACATTGGAGTAATGTTTTATTCAGCATGGCCTCAGAGGCAATTTATAGTTCATCACTTAATTGGTTAATGAACCATATCTGTGAACTTGGTAATAACACTGATGGCTTTACAGGTATACTACCTGTAACAGAACAGCTTCAGTTTAACTTTCCCACTTTTTGCCTTTCATATTGGTGGTAAATTTATCATAACAGCAAGTTTCAGTTAATCAACATCACAAACATAATTTTCATTTCAGTAATAATTACCATAACTTTAGTATGCATATACAATACCTACACCCATCTTTGTAGCCCAAAAACAAAAGATGCAAATATCCCTACCTCCCTACCGTGATGTAACCCATATCTCGACGACAGAGCCACGGAGTGATCTCCCTTCCTCAAAACCCCTTTTATGGAGCCTAAAGGCAGCCGGGATGAGGAGGCAAGGGGAGGAATACAGGGTGGGACTCCATAAAGTTATGGTAAGTATTACATCATGAAAATTTGTTTTACTTCAAAAACCTCAAGATTAATCATCAGATGTGAAGAACAAAATTAAGGTTGGGCGAGTATAGTCAGATTTTGCTGGCGATCGAAGGACAAAAGACTGACTGGGCGAATGTTTCCTAAGGTATACTGTATATATTGTCAATGAATTAACAGAGATGGCAGCATATTTGACTACATAAGCATAATCCAATAAGTATATTCCTCCTGAGAATAACACCCAGATGATACAATAAAATACAAAGTGAATACAACATATGTCTCCATTACCGTATTATCCTCTTTAGCATAAACCACAATACATATTTTGATGCTATAATCAACTTTCTTTATAGCATACATTTATTATAGGCTTATAAAGTGCACAATGCAAATTTAGTTTGAATCAATTCCTCAAACCAGCAACAATACTAATCAAAAACTTGATCAAGTTATATATATAATTACAATAATATACATAAGGTTTTGTGTAATGCTTTAAAGAAATAGGTGATACGGCAAAGCATGAGAGTCCAATACAAAGAGGTTTCTTTATTAAGAGAGACCTTCTCCCTTGCAGACTTTCAATAATAGTCACACATTCAAGAAAGATGGTGTCCCATAATGATAGTTTAATGCAAGACAGGTAACCTTCAATAATATCTACAGGCCTAGTCTCCTCTCTAATAATGGGTGATGTCTTTAAACTAAAGGGGCCGCGGTGGCTAAGTGGTTAAGGCGTCCGACATTCTGCTACCACAAGCCCAGTCCACCACTGGGTTGCGGTTCCAGGAACTGGCCGTCGGCCAGTGTTTTTTCTCCGGAAACTCTGGCTTTCCTCCACCACTAAAACATGACACGTCCTTAAATGACCATAGCTGTTAATAGGACGTAAAACCCAAACAAACCAAACTTTTAACTATATCATAATTCACCCCTGAAGACACATTTGAACTCTTACAATTCCAAAGTTGGCATACATAGTTCATTGTGAAATTTCAGGGGTGAATGAGTTAAGAAAGGCACATAGTCTTAAAATGATAGTGTGACGACAAAGACATGTAATGTCGCAATCATGTAAAATTTTGATGTCGTTGGAATTGATACCAAATATGCAACTTTAGTAATATGTTTACAGAGAAGTGCAGGAGACTTGCATTTGGACCATATAACTCCCATGAATGTAGTATCCATAAACGGTGGTCTCTGAAGACACTCGTAAAGGACTACATACATGTATCTCTCATGGAGACGTCAGCACACTGAGATGATAGCTGTTATATATTATCTAGTCATTAAGGGAACACATCACGCAGAAATAACAATGGTTGCTTGGTCAGTCCTGCCAAGTCATACACAGGTAGATATCACACAATTACGGGTGGATCAATACACATGGGGACACTCCTTGTGTCATCCCCCTGGCAACTGTAATTTCCTGAATGCTTCATGGAAAATCAATTTTGATCACAGTAAATTAACAACAAATGAAACTGGAAAATTTTACACTTTTCCTTTCTAGGAATTTGAGATACATATTAGAAATCAACTGACCAGATTTTGTCTTCACCTTAATCATACCAGATGAAAATTATAACCAGATCTGTTCATTATTTTCAAATAATATTCAGTAACAATGACAGGATATGAAGTGAAAATGTCTACCTCATATGTCATGAATTTTGGATATTCCATAATGCAGTATCATGAAAATGGTTTTGCGGTCACAAAGCACTTACAATACATGCTAATTTTGACTGTACGATATTTTATGAAACTAATAACACTATCAAATATTGATAAAAGAATAATCTAAAAAAAATCTCCTTGTTATTGATGCTTTAGATGCAGCTTGTGATGGACAAGATATTACTTCTGACCTTCAGAGGTTAACTTTAGCATGGTTCCATGTGAACAGAGCATACATCTTTAATAAATATTTGTATGCTCATAAATAACATTGCACAGATGTATTTGCACATAGTATAATTCAATGTTCATACATAGGAAGGAGACAACTAAAGCCAATAATCAGTCAAATTATTGTCAAATACCAGAATTATAATGACAGCTGATGAATCAACTGTGTATCATAAACCATTAAATGCCTCCCTTGAAGTTGCCATAATCCTTTTATAATGTAAATATTTCACTGGACAAAGTATGGCTGTATATGTCTAGGAATATCACAATGATTTACACACTGTTTGGGGCATCATTACCTGATAAAACCTGGGGATAAATCAACATATATCTATTTAACAATCCCTTGATATTATTTTAATATATATATATCGAAACATATCATTTCAGGTAGTTAAAAAATATTCCTGGCTAACAAAACTAAATTGAGTTATCACACTGACACCTGTTTGTACATGCGAGTATGACAAACAGGTAAACATACATGTCATGCAAAACTCTAGAGTGATACAAACATGCCCATGTGTATGAAACAGTCTAACCTTAGGTGACCTATTTCATTTTCACTATTTTTGCCTAAAATTAGTACCATGCACCCACCATTCAAAATGTTTTAGTTAACTTGTTACAAAAGATACATCAAATAAATAATTGATTACCTTCATTGTACCTTAATTTTAGTGCGATATTTAAATATGGATTTTTATAAACAGGGCTTTATCACAAGGTATAATCCACACATGTAAAATTGCACAAAATCATTGGAACGCGAGAAATATGTTTGTACCTGTCTTACATAATGATTAAATTACCTCTTTATGGGGTATAATATAGAAAAGTAATTAAAGTTTTGAAATATGACAGATACTTTTTTTAAATCCACTATCTATTGGCAATGTTATGAGTCATCCCACATTGTCATGAAAATTGATTTTACTTTTATTTTAGAAGTTGATTGCATTGGATTTTTTTTATAAAATCGGTATGATGTAATATTTTTATTTTTAAACAATGCCAACAACTACCTTGAATACATGCATTGATGGCACATCTTGTTCAACAGATGTCACTATTATATTAGTAGTTCAATTCATGAATTGGGTTCAATTTTGAGAAATTTGAAACTTTGCAATGTTTGAAGTCCTTATAAACCATGTCTAGTCATGCATTCACCCAATCGTTAATCCATCAATGTAGAAATGTTACACATGTATTGGTTCTAACATGCAAACATGACAAGGAATGGCATACTTGTATCTCCCGGACACAGGTATCACACGTACAATACAGCTATACATGTACAGGTGATACAATCATTGCCAACATCAGGTCTGTCAGATTAATTGCTATACTTACACTCCAGCGGTTCCACTTTATTGGACATGGTTGGCAGACGATGAAGATGTCTTCAATTAACGGTCAATACAAGTTAAACTTAAAGCTCCAGGCCGATTATTACTGTCAACACATTTCATGTACAGAAATGAATAAATCCATTAAACTGCACATATATATAACTATTGCACTATGAATCCAGTTGCCTGGTATGGACAACAGTACAGACTTTACACACAGGTATCGAAACTTTGTATTAACATGTCTTGCATATCAGGTAATGTAACATACCATTTTTACCTGTATATTACAAATCATTCATACAATTTGTGAGAAATCACAGAATACGTCCTTAAATCCTGTCACTGTCACCATGATCCGGTGCGTGGGTTATTTGAGATGCAGAGTCTGACATTTTGTTGCCTTATGTCAGGCAGTGAGCTTATAACAATGGACTAAGTTTCCTCCCATCATCCTGTGTACATGTATACCGGTATACCAAACCCAATCAAGGGAACTCACCATACAATACCTTTCATTGATTATCTATAGAGGCCCACCACAGGGAAATCTAGCATAAATATAGTACTGGCAATAAATATTGTAAAGCTAATGCAAGTTTATCAAAGTATTCATTGCAAAATTATTATTTTTTAAATCACAAATGAATGATTGATTGAATGAATGAGGATGAATAGATTTAAAGGATTAGGAATAAACTGTTGATGAAGAGAGCAATGTGACCTCAATCATTCATAAGAAATAACAAATAAATACTTGAAGGGATTTAATTTTGAATGTGTAAAAAAATAATTATATTACCATGAGATAACTTGTATTTAAACATAAAATTAATTTGGCTAGTCACTGAAAGTAAAATATTAGCTGATTAAATACTGCATGTAGAAAAACAGGAGTACCGCGGGGCGGAACAAAATATGTCCGTTGAATGCTATATAGTGTTATATACTTTCTTACATTGAAATAAGATCTGCATCATTCTAAGATTGGTTAGCTGATATGCTATAAAAAATGTAGGAGAAAATTTTCAGACAAAAAATCAAATACAGAAATGAACAAAAGGCAATAAATTTTGCAAAAATCGTCGAATCAAAATTCTTTTAAGGGAGACACAACCATATATCATGATTATAAAGTATACCAAGTCTCAAAGAGATCAGTTGAAAAATGTAGGAGGAGATTTCCAGAGAAAAACCTAAGACTGAAATGAACAAAGGGCAATAACTTTTGGTAGAATTGTCGAATTGAAATTCTTTTATGGGAGAAACAACTTCATATCATAATTATCATGTATACCAAGTTTCAAAGAGATCGGTCGAAAAATGTAGGAGGAGATTGTCGGACAAACAAAGTTTACGCCGGATGGACGGACAACGCCATACCATAATACTACCGTCAAATGTGACGGTCGTATAAAAAGTTAAATATATCAAGATGACTGTTAATGAATCAAGTTTAGGTGAACAGATGTATTGTATTTTATAGTCTTTTATACATAGATACACAGATTTATTCTGACAATATACATGAAATATGTACAGGATTGACAATCTTTTGATTGTCAGTTCGCAGTATACTAAATTATAATTTTAAAGTTCACAGCTTGATTTTTTCTTTGAAACAATACTTTTGTGGCTGGTTTTTCCAATGTTCATCAAGTTTGTACTCATATTGTTTAACTGAATTGAGGTTTCTCTTGTGAAACCAATTTCTATTATAAATACTTACCACAGTATTATAATGCATATTCCAACCTTACTTGGCTCTTTACATACGTAAATAAAGATTTTTTCCCGCCATGAGGAACCCCTAGAAAACCCACCAATCAGACGCGTCGGTGTAAAGTGTCATAGCAGGAGATGCCCGAACCAGAGGAACTCCTGCCAAGACAATGCTCTCGAGAGTCCACCAACGAGCTGATTCCTTCACCGACTCCGGCAGAGGAATGTACACATCCCACTGCCTAGACACCGGAGACCAAACTGACAGAAGGAACAGCTGGAGCGGACGGATGTGAAGCCGACCCAAGGGAACCACATCCGCCAGTGAATTTAGGTAACCGAGGAACTGAAGGAACCATCGAACCTGAATCCGCTCCACACCGACCAGAACGGAGACCAACAGAGAGACCTTCTCAAACTTGAACGTTGGTGGAAGGACAAACCCCAGATCGGTTCTGAACCGATAACCGAGGAAAACAAAATCCTGGGAGGGGAGAACCTCCGACTTCTCCCTGGAAGGGATGAACCCTAGGCGGCACAGAACGCCCTGAACCGAGGTCGTGCTCCAGGACAGGATAACTGGATCCTCTTGGAGCAACAGGGAGTCGTCGAAGTAGATGTGCATGTGCATCTACCCCGTGACTGTGGAGGTGCCCCACTACTACCTGCAACAAATTGGTGAAAACCAACGGGGCCGTAGAGAAACTTCCTGGCCGACCTCCTGACCGGGATGTGAAAGTAAGCATCCTTCAGATCGATGGACGTAGCCTACATCCCTGGACACACTGACGCAATGATGCGTCATGGCGTTTCCATCTGGAAGTGCGGGGAATCGACGCCTCCAGGCACCGGACTTCTTCTTCATGAGGAAGACCCGGGAATAAAACACTGGAGACCACAGGTCCGGTGAAAGTTCCACGATCGCGCCCTTCGCGATCATGGCCTGAACCTCCAACCTGAGAGCCTCCACCTTTCCCAGATCAGAAGGAGAAGGGAAAAAGATGGGCTCTCGCGCCAGAGGTGGATCCCGAAGGAGCGGGATGCAGAGACCCTTGGACACAACCCCTAGGGCCCAACTGTCTGATGTGATTTCCTTCCACTGAGGAACGAAATAGGACAGCCGACCGCCTACTGGCAAGTCCGGAAGGGGCCAATTTAGCCCTTCCCAAACCACATCGGCGGAGCCTCACACGCCCAAGGGCGTTGGGGCGGCGACAGACAGTGGACAAGGAGTTACCAAGGGCAAGGAAGAGTCAGGAACCCTTCCTACTTCTGAAAAATTTGGCTTTGCCTCGACCCCTATGGGAACCCCTACCGTGGAAGAAAGATTTCCGACGTTCCGCCGGAGCGAAGTTTGAGGGGCAGGCTGCTGCTGAAAAGCAGCCGTCTTTGCCTTCTTCCTCCTACCCCTGGAGGAGCCAGAAGCCTCTTCCTGCTAGCACCCTTGCCTGCAGAATTGTGGCGTGCATCCTCAGACGCGAACGGGTCCAACCTCATCTCAGAATGCACTGAGGGAAGGACCCCGCAAACAAATCCTCGCCAGTCAAGGGAGCCTCCAAAAGGGTAGCCCGATAGGAATCGCCGACTGGCAGTCCAGAAAGGACCGACAACCGGTGGGCAACAACAAGGTGTGACATGGCAGCCGACAGTAGGGCCATCGCATCAAGATGTGCCTTGCAAATTGCCTGGCTGAGGCGCTCCATCAGTCCAACCTTGCTGGGGAGCTGCCCCACCGACTTGCAGCTTGCAGCCAGCAACGCAGAAGTAAACCAGTCTGCATAGGACAGAACATGGAGAGCCAGCCTAAGGAGACGCTCCAACTTAGAGTGCTCCCTAGGCCCCATCACAACCTGGTCAACACAGCGTCCCGGCCACTTTTCCAGATCCCTCTCAAGGGAAACGGAATTAGGGGCCAAGACTGGGTCGTGGATGCGGTACGTATCTGCAGCTAAATCTGCGATATCAGCAACCACGACCTGTAAAGCAGAGAGGGAAAAAGGCTTGCCAGCCTTGCTCACCTTCTGCTTTAATAAAGCGTTGACCTGAACGAGGGACGAAGCAATGCCTCGTCCCTCCGCAAGAGACCTAGCAGAGGCCGAGGAGGCAGATGCTAGGGGAGGCAACATGCTCTGAAGGAGCGAAGTGGGCTCCGGGATGGCCGAATCCGAGGAAGGGCGTGGGCAAACCCTGTCCCCCAGAAGCTTCATAACTTCTGCACGTAAAGTGCGAAACAAGGCGAAACCTCTAGAGGCACCGGATCAGCATCTCGGGGCCGGGATTTGTAAACATCGGATTAGGGCCTTCCGAGTTCAACCCAGACTAATCCAACGACTCCAAATCAGAGTCAGAAAACTCGCCAACTCTATCCTCATCCAGAGTCTCCGTAAAATTGGAGCAACCGGCAGAGCCCCGAAGAACATCCCTCTCATCACTAGGAGAGGTACCCACCGAATCCACCTCCATCAACGTCACCCTCCAAAGGAAGGGGTGCGAGGAGGGGAGAGAGACCGTGACCTACCCGAAGGAACTATCGGGGCAAGCGATAGTCCCTGAGAGACAGCAGTAGCAGGATAAAAAGACCCTGGAACCTGCTGCAAGGTAGGAGTTGACACACGACAGCGGAAGTTATTGGTAGACTCGAACTCCAAAATAGGAGCTTGAGACAACGCAGCAAGACCAGCAGCCCTAGCATCACGCGGTCTCTGCCTCACAGAACCGGCAGCAGAAGCTGGCCGGGAGCGCGAACGCTTACGCGAACGGCTCGGTGGCGGATGGATGGGGGAGGACCCATCAGCGCAGGCAAGAAGGCGGGGGCATATCCAGGCTGGAACCCCATACCACCCTGGGGTGGATGGGGAGCGGCCGGAAAAGCCCCCTGCTGAGAGAAACCCCAAGACTGCCCATAGGCGGTTGATGGTTGGGGCGGAGCATAAAAAGGAGCCTGTTGACCCCAATGAGCTCCATTCCCACCCTGCAAATAGGTGGGATAAACCAGGGAGGACCCTGGAACAGAGCCACCAACCTGAGGCAGGACCGGTTTGGGGGGGCGGGGTAGTGAACTTAGGGCCACCTACACACCCACCGCCATTAGCCACACCTGGCTGACCTAACCTACTCCACCCAGACTGACCTACAGCTGGGCCAAAACCTGTAGGGCCAGTAAAACAAGCCCCAACAGGGGAGCAGCGTGCACCATCAAAACCAAACGCAGCCGCGCTGGCACCTACCATAGGAAAACCCGGGGAGGAGGCACAAGGGATAGAGCTGGGAGCAAAGGTTTTTACACCAGTGCTCACACCACCGTAAAATTCAGTCAAGGCATCACTTACCACTGGACCGGGCAGCAAGTGCTGCCCAGTGGTGGACGGCGTGCTAGACGCTATCACCACGCCAGGGGATGCAGGGAGCCCCGGGAGCCGACAAAACTGCCGGGGGCTGGTCTCCGACAACAACATCCTCTGAGGGCTTTGGCCTAGCCTTAGCCCTCGCCCCACCCCTACCCCTCCTACCCGACTTACCTGCAGGAGTCGGCTGCCAGGCACGGCAAATGCCACAGGGCTGCTCCAGAGAGCAAGACCGACAGCTAGGACAGTAAGGGTGGGGGTCGGAAGCCTCAAATAAATGACCCCCAGGACAGCGTCTTTGAGAAGGAGGAGTCTCCATCTCAAAGTAAACAAACCGTCAAACGCGAACACGTGGCCTGAGCCTGGTCGCAAAACGGCGCAAAATAAAGCAAAACGCTAAATTAAAACAAAATAAAGCAATATAGTATAAAGGATACAATATATCGGTGCAAACAACGCCAGTAGCAGTTGGAATCCTGTAGTAAGAAACCAAAACACGTCCGTAAACACGGAAGGCTGAAGGAATTATGAAGTGGGAAGCATGATTGGCTTCGTGTCTGATCACGTGCGTGAATACTGCCGTCTGATTGGTGGGTTTTCCAGGGGTTCCCCATGGGGGGAAAAAAACTTTATTTACGTATGTAAAGAGCCAAGTAAGGTTGGAATATGCATTATAATGACTGTGGTAACGTATTTTGAAATAGAAATTGCATTTACAACATTAAATGGAAGGCTATTCCACATATCTACAATTCTCTGTGTGAAAGAATATTTCCTCACATCCAACCTTGAAAACCATTTATATATCTTAAAGTTATGTCCATGTGTGCTTGACCCTTCGTTGACCGAACACAAGTGTGCGACTTCTCTGTCATATTTCCCGTAAATTATTTTATATGCCTCTATCATGTCACCACGTGATCACCTATATGCTAACGTTGGTAGTGAGAGTTTTTGCAAACGTTCCGTATAAGACAGATGAGAAAGACCTGGTATTTGTTTTGTTGCTCAACGTTGAACATTCTCGATTGTTGCTACATGTTTTTCTAAATGTGGGCACCAGACTTGAACAGCATATTCAAGATGAGGTCTGGCTAAAGCTGTGTATAACAGTTTGACACTGTGTGGGTTTATGTACTCCATTGTCCTCCGCAAAACTCCCATGATCAAATTTGCTTTGTTAACCTTTTCACAGATATGTTTATCGAATGTTAGTTTATCATCTATGGTGACACCAATATCCTTCTTAGAGTCCATCCATGACTACTTTTAGATTTTAGATCCAAACTCTATCTCAAGATCCTTAGTTATAAAGGAGAGTTCTTGAAAAATGGTACACTAACTGTTATGGGGGTAAAATAACCGTCATTTTGGGATTAACTAGAACACTGACAGGTCAGTAAGGGCCCCGTCTTGTGGCAATATATCCCCCATAATCATCAAGAAGCAATCTGCCCATATAGCTGAGCTTGACGTTTGACATTTGGACTTCAAAAAGAATCGTAAGGAAGCAAAATATACATTTTACGTGTACTATGATGTGAGTCTTGTTTCCTTCCACCGACATATTTGCTGAAACAGAAATGTAAATACCGGTGCAATACTCATTTGTTATCTTTGTTAGATTTGTTTTATTTCACCTTATATACCTCCTACATCAAGAGCCAGGATCAAAGTCAGAGATCCACTTTGTCTTTGACCTTTGGACCCAAATGACCTTGACCATTAACCTAGTGACCCTGAACTTTGGTCAGTTGACTTATTCTTTAATTCCGACCAACTTTGCTTCTTGATATCATAACAAAATGTTCATCAGTGAAAAATTTGACCTTGACCTTTGAATCTAATGACCTTGACCTTTGACCTCGACTTTTACATCAGTGTGTCTCTTTGTTTGATTCCGAACAATTTTGCTTCATAATGTCATAGCGAAATGTTCACCAGTGAAAAGCTACAAAATTTGACCTTGACCCCTGACCCGATGACCTATACCTTTGGTCAGTTGACTCCTTGTTTAATTCTGATCAACTTTGCTTCATGATGTCATAACAAAACGTTCATCAGTGAAAAATTTGACCTTGACCTTTGAACCTAATGACCTTGACCTTTGACCTTGATTTTTTACCTCAATGTGTATTTTTATGAACTGAACATCTTGACCAAGTTTCATGAACATCGGTCAATAAATACCAAAGTTATCAGCCAGGAACAGAATTTGTGGACGGACAGACAGACAGACAGAGTGATTACTATAGGGCACCCGTATCTCCGATACGAGGCCCTAATTAATGGGGGAACACTGTATGTATTGTTTTATAGAGTCCCTGAATTAAAACCCACTCCCAACTCCCAATATATGTTAGGCTTTAAAATACTGCTTGTGCAATTCTATAGTACACAAACCCTTCAAAGGCATTTAGCAATTTATTACAGGATATATAAGTCCCAAGTGTCTGAAAGGTGCATTATATAATTACAGCTAAGCATGACAAATGGTGAAATTAAAACACTGGCCTTATCAAGCTCCTACAAGCTGTTGCATGCATAGAGTGTATACCAATGCACTACCATGATCTTCAGTATGTTAGATATAAACATTGCTATATTTTATTATATACAATTTCTAATAGTGTTATCGAATGCTAGATGAGAATTGTGTATATTAATTTCATGTTGGTAAAGATAGGTTATAAATAACCATCACTTAATTTCATATGAAACAGGGATCCTATTCCATCATGTAACATAACTGACCCAGTCCAGTTTCACTACACAAGTGTATCTTGACACTCTTCAAACTTGAAGATAAAGTTATTTCTGGGATTTATTGACCTTGCAGTCTATGTGGATTGTTTTTAGCCATCTCAGCTAGCTCATAACTATGTCACCAGTTATCAACCTTATCCAGTTATGCTTTAATTTCACTTCTATAAACAGTTCAGGTCTCAAACCACGTCATCTCTATTCTTCATATATATAGTCACTTGTAATCAATCTAGTCCAGTTCTTCTGCACATGGAAACAAGAGGCACAGAGGGCTTGTATCGCTCACCTGGAAATGGTCGTATTTAGCCCCACCCCTCAGGCCCCAGGGGGGTCAGACCCACCATTTATACAAAANAAAAAAATGATTTCCCTTCCCAATATGATGCTACTGTTCAAATTTAGTCAAAATACCTTCATCCCAACGGAAGAAAAAGGTTATTAAAGCTATTCCTCAATATCCCTTATTGCGCCCACTTCTCTGCCCCCAGGGGGGTCAGGCCAACTGTTTATACAACGTTGGTTCCCCTTCACCAAAGGGTGCTTCATTCCAAATTTGGACAAAATCCTGCCATTCCTACAGAAGAAGAAGGATTTTGAAGAATTTGCTCTATTTCCCCTAGTATGGCACCCCTCTGCCCCCAGAGAAGACACACTTACTGCATGTTTATACAAAATTGATTCCTCTTTACCCAAGGATGCTCCACACCAAATATGGACCAAATCCTTTCATTCCAACAGAATACGAAGAATTTTAAAGAATAATTGGCTATGTTTCCGCTATTGGGCCCAGCCCCTCAGGCCCCCCAACGGTTTATACAAAATTGGTTACCCTTCACCCAAGGATGCTTCAGACAAAATATGAAACAAATCCTTTTATTCCTACAGAATACGAAGGATTTTAAAGAATAATTGGCTATGTTTCCGCTATTGGTCCCAGCCCCTCAGTCCCCCCAACGGTTTATACAAAATTGGTTACCCTTCACCCAAGGATGCTTCAGACAAAATATGAAACAAATCCTTTCATTCCTACAGAAGAAAAAAAAGGATTTTAAAGAATTTGCTGTATTTCCCCTATTGGGCACCACTCCTCAGCCCCCAGGGAGGGCCAGACCCACGGTTTATACAAAATTGGTTCTCCTTTACCCAAGGATACTACACACCAAATATGGACCAAATCTTTTTATTCCTAGAGAAGAAGTAGGATTATAAAGAATAATTTGCTATGTTTCCCCTATTGGACCCCGCCCCTCAGCCCACCGTTTATACAAAATTGAGTCCCCTTGGCCTAAGGATGCTCCAGACTAGTTTAGGATAAAATCCCTTTATCCCTACGGTAGAAGAAAGATTTTAAAGGTTTTACCTCTATTTCCATTATTTGGCCACGCCCCTCTGCCCCCAGGTAGGCCACACCCACCATTTATACAAAATTGAGTTACTTTGGCATAAGCTCATCATTGTCATTCTAAAAACTCATTCCAGTTCAAATATGCTACATTTTAACCTGTTCGTTCCATGGGTATATCTTCTTGAACACCAATAGTAACAGAGTTGAGCAATGCATTACTGGCTAAACAGAATTGGAACTTGTGACCTCCAAAAGCTAATTGGGATCATGCACCATTACATTAACCCTACCTTAATGCACTTATATTGATAAGCACTTTGTTTATCCTACAGTATGTCCATGCCTCACAGGTTATAAGCCCACTCATATTCATTTCAGTTCAGTATAAATACCAAGGATGCTACTTCATTGTCCTGTAATAAGCCAGTTCCCCTACTTTGAGTCAGAAATACTGTGTTGGCCCCCTGGGCTAATTGCGGATATCTACAGCAATACCCTGAAGAACAATCAATAAACTGAATTAAATTGAATTAAATAATAGATGAGATGAAGGTCTTAACCGATTCCAAAAAGGACTGACAGCTTTAATGAATATTGATGAGTTAAACTAGGTAGATGGATGTTTTCTACCTGTGTGCAAGATAGTCTGGTTTGATAAAAAAAAGTCTTCATGTATCACCAAAGTAAAAAAAGAAAAAGTTTTATTCAAACATTTTAGAAGAATATCAATTAAGTGTTATGTAACATGTTGTAAGATAAATCGACAGGAAATTGAAGTATATACCACAAAAGGTGAAGACAGGTACACGGTATGTACTATTGTGCCTGGTTATGTATAATTAACACTCTTGTGGATATTGCAGGTATATTAATAATCCATATATCCTTGTCAAACACTTAAAAATATCCCACTGCAGCATCTGTACAAAATCAATACAGAACATTACAAACTATATTGATGTAACAGGGCAGCAATAAGGTTTTATATTTTCAGCTATATATGTAACCAGCCACCCCTGACAAGCATTATCTGCCATTACTTCAGTGAGTGGTTATAATAAAGAAGCTAGATAAACCAAGATCAGTTTTTTAGTTTAAAGTGTGTTGTTTATTGGACACTCCCTGGTAAAAGGTTACTTCATGTCTGTGTCAGCGACATCTGTCGCAAAGGTATGACATTAATGTTCTGTCAATTCAGGGGCAATAATCAGAAGAAAACTTTCAGAGTTGGCCTCCCTTTAAATGACCAGCAACAGGTACAACATTGGTTTTGGTAGAGGATGGATATATGATATAAACATATCTGTATGACTGTGACTTACATTACATGTCATGTTCATTTAAATAGTTCAATAGTGTACAAGTACTTGATATGTAAGTGTTGCTTGTTTTCTCAACTCAACACTTAGGTTGCATGTCAAATGTACAGTAAAAGTCCTGATTTTCAGGATAAATTCTAAATTTTATTGAATGTTGGTAAAGTTCTACCCTTCTGGAGCATTTCTACTGAAATTCTTGTCCCCACCATAGGCTGGTGATCAGACTTTTACCAGAGTATCAAAAAAAGGTTACTGATTGTTATGTCAGAGATTGGGAAGTATAAAATATGATTGTTCATAGATGACACAAGAGAAACTGGGTAGGGGGGGAGGGGGGGATTCATGTGCATGTCTATTTGTACCTGTATGATATCAATCTACATTATCATGTAAATGCATATGCAAAAAAATCATATGTATATAAATCAATTCCCTTAGAATTTATAGATTAAATTACAGCCGAGAGTATATAATTCTTTGCAACACTCGATCCTCCTGGAACGGAAAACAACATCTCCTGCAAAGTTTGCTGATCTGGTTTGCTATCTTACATTGACATGTTATAATCTATAGATCAATCAGTTGACTTTGAAACAAGACTATGAATAAAATGAAAGGTTTCTTATCAAACAATGTTGTGTGATGGGGTGATAACTTCTTGTCATTGTCAATCATTCAGGATTATTGTGACAAAAAATGCACCAAGACTGCTTCCTTATTGTTTGCCCAGGAAATCGACAGCTGAACAAAAGTGGACACAAATAAAGTTAAACATGCAGTTAATAATTTTCAGTTTGAGAATGACATTATCATCATGCAAATTTAGATGTACATTTTTTCCATATTCTGTGACGTATTAACAATGATCATGGGTCTGAAAACTGAAAACTATGGAAATTAATATTATGGAGAATTCATTTTCTGAAAGGTCTGTACATATATTATAAATTCCGTTTTGTACAACATTCACAGATGAGTTATATTCTCTGTCCTTTACTGAGAAACTTCTTCACAGTCCTACTCTGATCAATCCTTCTATGTTGAGTGTAATGGCAAGATTATATCTATATAGGGGCATGTTAAGTACATTACATCTAGATGATAAGAGAAAATAAAATTATATCAAATTACAATTTTCTTCACTTATATTCCTACTCTTAAGCATTAGAAATGTTATCTGTCTCCAATTTGCAACTTTGAAAAAGTAGGGTTGTTATCTATAGATCATATATAAGGGAGCATTTTTCTTAGCTATAATAACTTGCAGTTATAATTATCTAATTTTCGTGTATTACTAGTCTATAACGTCTTTCATTTGATTGGTGTTGGTCAACACTTAAATTCATAATTAGGTCCTACAATTTATTAGCTTATTTCAAATAAACAGCCAAATTCCAGGGAGATAACTCTTTCAACAATGATTTCTTGGACATGGTGAATCACTCATTACAAATTGGACCATGATCACTCCAATTTAATAATAAATATCTTTACAATCGTCATGATGCTTTTTCTAATGAGTAACTATGGACAACCCTATAAAATATACACGTTTGCAATAGAAGACCTAGTTTTAAAGGTAGTTGAAACATAATCAATTTTTGGCATATATGTGAATTGTGTTAAATCAATTTGGATTTCAGACTTCATGACATGACAACACAGACATATACAAAATATGAATGTTCCAATAATTCAAAAACTTAATTATCCTTTAACTATATCTCCAATATGCTTGAGATTATGAAAAATGGTGAAGAAACAGTGCATCTCAGCAACTAACAGACCAACCAGAATTCAGAATAGTTATCTATCAATTGTTGTTTTAATTTCTTCATCAAATTGCTTAGCCTTAATATAATTTGATATCCCCTGTCAATAAAAGGCAAATATCAGGATCTGAATGAGTCCCTGAGTGTGGGAACATGCTGTGTCTGTCTCCTGGGCGACAGCTATGAGAACTTACAATGCTGTAGGAATGTTGTGTGAAATGACATTGTGTATGCCCAAACCCAGGTAGATAACAGTAGGATATCAGCAGTGAAATGGATCCCCTATCAACGCTTCCTAGAGACCAGTACTGCACCATAAGGCTATCGCAAACATTTGGCCTTCATGTTATAAATAAGGACCATTACTATGACAAAACATAAACAATGAATTACCGCATTTACTCCAATCTCTGCACACAAATTTAAATCATCGGAAATCTTTTTTAATGGAGATAATTCTTTTTTCATTACCATTGATACAGCTGTAAAGTTTTTAAGCTCAACATTAAGGAAAGACTTTCCACAGCTCAAGCTCATATTCAACCTATATAAATAGAGAATAATACATGCCTTTTTCCATATCACACCCAATATCACCCCGAGACTGCAATATCAGCCCAAGGGCTGATATTGGTCGAGGGTTGATACTGGGTGTGATATGGAAAAAGGCGTGTTTTATTCTGTTTATTACATACTTACTAATAAAAACTACCACATTTGTATCTTATGATTTATTTTTATTTTTGAAATATTGAAAAACAATTTTTTTTCCAAAAGGGGTGTGATATTGGTTTTGCGGGCTGATACAGGTTTTGGGGTGTGATACGGCGGGGGCTGATACAGGTTTTGGGGTGTGATACGGCGAGGGCTGATATGGGTTAGAGCAATTGTATCTTATCGCATATACAAACAAGAGGCCAAATGGGCCTGCATCGCTCACCTGGTATAAAACTCACACTTGTAACCTTAAAAGTGATCTAAAATAAAGCTACAGGCAAAATATCAGTATTTATGATTAAAATTCATTCAAAAGACCCTGTTATTTTTTTTTTAAACATTTCACCCCTGTGATTGAAAGTCGAACAAAGTCATTATGTTGAACACATTGTATAGGCTTTCATCTCAGGATGCAACTTGCAAAGTATAAACATCCTGGGACCCATGGTTATTCATAAGAGGTTGTTTAAAGATTTTAAACAAATTTGACCCCTGTGACCTTGAATAT